>NC_087164.1:15772422-15779922 GCF_035594125.1 Scylla paramamosain
AGGAAATTTATTACATAGAAATTCTCTGAATCAAAACTTCTATTGATCGTGTAAAGTTTCCCAACGGAGTTTTTTCACGGAGGTCAGGGTGAGATCAAGAGCCTTGTGGGAGGCTACTCAACGCTGGACGCAGTATCCTTCCTGGTGTCGGTGGTCGGTGCAAGAGTTAATAATACCATTAGATCTAAACACGGTGAACTCTTACCACAGGATACACTGACACAAGACAGATGTAGCGCTACAATGCATTCTATTGCTTCCACTTACACTTGCTTACTGTAAATATATCACCTGACACGTCCCACTGAATTTCACGTCAAGCCAAAAGGCAATTAACAACTGAGGTTTTTAACTATTGCAATACTGAATTGTCCCTGCCACAAAGACCCGCAGCAGGACGTGTCACCAGATTCACGGAAATTAAACAGAAATGCGTCGCAGTTCCGTTGATTCATACTAAACTTTCGGACTTCCTTTCGGCACAAATGAAACTCTTCATTTTACAAAGTAGCGCCAGTATCACGGACTTCCTACAATACAATACATAAGAGTCACAATACCTTCCAAAAACAGAAAATTATCTTTGGCGATGGAGCCTCCGAATAAAATTTATTGAAGTGAAAGAACACGGCGAGCATGACGACGATCAGTATATAAACCACCTGCCGGCCAGTTTTCTTTTCCCTTTAACTTTTAAAACTTACTCGACTTCCTCTTTCCTTCTCCTTTACTTAATTGATTATACGTGTATACTCACTTGTAAATCTGACGAAAAGGATTCTTCTGCCTCCTCCGCGTTCCTCCTTCTCTCTCTTCTACAGCCTTCTCTCTCGACTGAATAACGAAAATCTCGGGAAAGCCGTGGCTACAGTCAAAGTTTCTGTCCAAATAATAAATTAAATACGAAAACTTTCCCTTCTTTGTGAGCTGGCCGCAGGGTGTTCTGAATAGCTCCCGCCCTTCCCCCCCCCCCTCTCTCTCTCTCTCTCTCTCTCTCTCTCTCTCTCTCTCTCTCTCTCTCTTGACCGATGGAGAGCAGAATAACTTTTTTCTTTATCTTTTTCTCTCCTTTAGTACCTCTTAAAGTGTTTCCTTTCACTGTAAGAGGAAAAAAAATGTTAAAATTTAGATACCTTCTCTAACGGTAGGAAGATAGTATGCTACGAATATAAACACTGAGGCGTCTGTTTATTAAATTTCACCAGACATAAACATAAATCTTAGGTAGTTTGGTAGTGTGTTGGTGACTTCTGAACAGCTCATCCATTACTGATCTATTTAATTTTGCGAGAGTATTTGTAGAGATGGTGATTACAATTATTATTATTATTATTATTATTATTATTATTATTATTATTATTATTATTATTATTATTATTATTATCATTACAGTACAGTCGAGATGGTTTGGATGTAGTATATTTACAGCATTTTAATCTTATATTCTTCTCCTTTTCTGAAATGAGCAAACTAATGAGAACTTGACGACGTCACTCACTCATATTAAATACAAGTATTATTATTATTTCCCCCGCTCATATAATTAATTACGCACCATGCTAATGCAAGGGAACCACATTTTCTGGGTTAATTTTTCGTTCACATGTTACAGTAAGCGATTCATATTCAGCTCATGGGATTTAGCAACATCTTACTAATTATTCGTCGTGACTCACACTTTCCTCTGAACAAATGGCACGCGTCCCTCGTCGGTAACTTTCACCGCAAAGTTTTATTCCGTGAAAGGTTACTGCTCTTCTCTATTGCCTCCACGCTTGCTATGAATTAACGAGGTTTAATTGGTCACCTTCTGATGAGGATTTCACTTTCCATTTAACACCAACACATTTATCGTCTTGTTTACTGAATGCTCGAGGACAAAGAGTGCTAGATATAGAAGGAGGAACCTAAAAAGAAAACATTTCTTCCTTACTTAGACTTCTTAATTTGATTAAATTTCAGCGTCTTTAGACTCTACAGACGTGGAAGCTTCAGGTCATCTGATGAAATAAACTGAACTTTTTCTCACATGAGTAGAGATTTGCTTTTGATTTCCATGGAAGACTCCTTTTAATTAGTTCACTGATTTTCTTTTGGCTTCATCATTAAATATACGAGGGACTTTTTTTTAATAAGTCCATCTAAAGCATTCAAACCAAGAAATTGTAATGAAAAGACTGAAACGCTTATAAACAACTTACAAAACACATTTATAAATTAATTAGTTTATTTAGTCTTTACTGTAATTGTAAATGCGAAGAAAATCACACTGCTCTTTTTTTAGCAATACAATTTTACCTAAAAAAAAAAAAAAAACACTCAAGCCTGGAAATTAACCCACAAAAACTGATAAAACAAGTTAGTAACAAATAACTAAGTAAATAAAACAAACTAAAACAAAGCAAGGTAATGTAATATGATAAATTACAGATGAGGTTTGTTGGTCCTCTGGAATGATATAAAGACACATTCATATATAATTGAAAATTGTAACTCATAACCGCTCCCCAAAGACTCAATAATTCTCAACTCCTGCAACTACAATAAAAGTAACTCTCACCAGGATAATAATGGGTATTCAGATAAACGGTGTAATTTTGGTGTAATTTATTCGTTCTGTCAAAAGTAATGTTATCGGTTCATGTTCCTGTGTTTGCATTGTTTTAATCTCTCTCTCTCTCTCTCTCTCTCTCTCTCTCTCTCTCTCTCTCTCTCTCTCTCTCTCTCTCTCTCTCTCTCTCTCTCTCTCTCTCTCTCTCTCTCTCTCTCTCTCTCTCTTTTAGTCCCCAGTTCCCTCTTCATCCATCACACTGCTTCATCCATCATAATGGCGAGAAACCTGACAAGCGCTGCGTCAGCAAGGCGGTTCCCCAGGGCTCCGTATTAGGCCCATTATTATACACCATTCACATCAGTGACCTACATTCCAAGGTAAGTGGCGGTATTGGCAAATTCTCATATAGCACCAATATAGGTCAGTCAGTTGGTCAGATCCATTGCTGATACCGAAATATTAATGAGACGAAGTGAGTGGTCAGAGATGAGAGATGTGGCAGATTTAAGCTGAATATAAGCAGGTGCAGTATAACCAAAGCAATAACGATACGTAATTTAAACCAATCCGTGTGATGAAAGAGATTCTAGTAAGTTCTGACCTAGGGAAAAGTACACGTAGAGTAGTCCCTTTGTAGTTACCTTGTATTATTTCTTCCTTCACAGTTTGACACAGGGAAAAGAGTGAAAGGTAGGAGAGAAGTAAGGGCTGCAAGTGTCATGATTCTATCTCATCATTCACCCTGCCACCTTCTCCCGACTGAAACCATTTTCTGTATCTACCTGTCATCGCTGCGGCTTTCCCACAGTCACCAAATTGACGCACAAATCACGGCTCATCCTGTCGGGGGGCACCACATGTTCTCGAGGCTGCGTCCAATTACCCGCAGCAGGGGAACGAGGAGGAGATTGAGGAGGAAAGAGTGCCAGAAAAAAAATAATGTTTGGAGTTACAGCAAAAAAGGAGGATATAGGGAAAAAAACAAAAAACAAAAAACAATACAAAAAACGGAAATATACATTCAAAAACGTAATATTTCTAAAAAAAAACGAATAGATAAGTTAAAGTATGAGCCAGTACAGAGAGACAGAGAGAGAGAGAGAGAGAGAGAGAGAGAGAGAGAGAGAGAGAGAGAGAGAGAGAGAGAGAGAGAGAGAGAGAGAGAGAGAGAGAGAGAGAGAGAGAGAGAGAGAGAGAAATGACTTTGCTCATCAGAGAGCAAAAGTATCATAATTTATTTTAGCATTTTATGTGACATTTCTGCATACTGATATCTAAAATACAAAACGTACACACCCACACGCATTCTCACAGCACACACACACACACACACACACACACACACACACACGCATATATATATATATATATATATATATATATATATATATATATATATATATATATATATATATATATATATATATATATATATATATATATATATATATATATATATATATATATATATATATATATATATATATATATATATATATATATATATATATATATATATATATGCCTTGTTTTGTAAGGTTGCAGCGGTAAGGCAGCCCAAAAACTTGTTATTTCTAACTGTTGCAATTCGCTGGCGTACAGAAATGACCAAAAGGAATATCAAATAACCATATACGTGTCATGAATGCCCAACAAGAGCGCGTATTTGTGGGAATATCCTAATCCTGTATTAATCTCCTCACCCAGGAGCCTGCAGGAGATGGAAGCCAGGTCGGTCACATACAAATTATAATGTCAATTCACATGAACATACTGAATTTTGTAGGAAGAGTGCAAGAAAATAATGTGTACTTTATTAAATAAGCGAGAAAAAAATCTGTGTCGTTACAAAATACGTATATGATGGATGTTTTTAAGACTAGACTCTGCCTGAGGATAAAACATTTATACAGCGTAATAAAAATGAATTCATGTAAAAGCTATTTCACAAAATATGCAATTCAAACCCTGTGACTGCCAGAGAGAGAGAGAGAGAGAGAGAGAGAGAGAGAGAGAGAGAGAGAGAGAGAGAGAGAGAGAGAGAGAGAGAGGCTTATTCTGGAACATCATAGCCTCGCATGTATAATCAAAAACACAATCAGTAATAATCTAAATACTTTTTTTTTTATCTACATCTGATTTCCCCCATGCAACATACAGCATAAAACATGTCCTCATTACCACGAACCACATTACTCAATTAACAAACCTACTCCCTCTTCTACGTAAATACATAATTGCCTGTCTCGCAAACACAAATTTAAATGCAATTTTTTTTTTTTTTGCCAACTGACTCTATACATGATGATATGGACCTTGGAACATCCTTTTTAACCTTGTGAAATTAATCTACTCATTAGAGCTTCAACCCTCAGCTTCCTTGCGCACCTGAGTGAAGTTTCCAATCAGTCCTCCGTCAAGCAGCAAGGTGACACACAGGCTCTTTATTGGGGCTAAATTAAATCTTGGAAATACATGTTTATAAATTGGCGTCATTACCGCAAGACATTTCCACACCGCGGTGAAGAAGGATGTAATAACGCAATGTGCAAATGAGTTACCTCAGCTTTGTGGAAGAGAAAAAGAATAGATAGAGATGAGACTTAGGAGACCTGGAAATTGAGTTATGAATTCAAGTGATGTGAACGTGTTTCTAGTGATAAAACACACACACACACACACACACACACACACACACACACACACACACACACACACACACACACACACACACACTATACCACGACCACCACACAAAGCCACCCAACATTTACTTTCTCCGGCGGTTTTAATGTAAGCTCATAAAAGGTCCATTATTAAAGACCAGTCGCGTGACCAACCTTCCCGCACGCATGGCCGCGCCACACTACGGCCAAGTCCAAAATTATTTAACATTTCGCGTATATACAAACACACCGACGCGCTGAGCTGGGTAGGTAAAGCGACGGGAACAGCAAGTCAGGGTGGATGATATATGGTGAGAATGTAACACGACACGCCTTCATATTTGAATTATCTACTAAGATTTTTTAAGACTTCCATAACAGAATGTGATGAAGAGTATTTGTAATGAAGCCACACGATTGAATGGTTATTGCTGTTACTGGTGGTGCCACTCGACAAGCAAGAGCCACACAATAAGGGAAACAAAGCAGACGCCGCAATAAGGTTGTACTGTACGAGGCATGAGGTTCGCATGGTGGACGTGCGAGTTCTATTTAATATGGAAGCCCTTGCATATGTATGTGAGGCGAGGGGAGCACAACCAATGAACCGCAAAGCCAATCGGACCTAACACACACACACACACACACACACACACACACACACACACACACACACACACACACACACACACACACACACACACACACCAGCAAGGTCACAGCCCTCACTCTTCACGTCACCTACGTGGGTAGACACTTGCACGATGTTAAAAAAGTTATAATGGCAGCTTCTACCTTCCCCTGCCCTGGCCTGCCCCTGCCTGCCACTCAGCCCACACCTCAGTTGCACCGTTCCCGTCCCCACCTCAAATAATTACCAGACCTCAGTGCGTTAAAAAGCAACAGAACCTTTCCAGCAGCAACAGCAGCAGCAGCAGCAGCAGGAGGAAGAGGAGGAGGAGGAGGAGGAGGAGGAGGAGGAGGAGGAGGAGGAGGAGGAGGAAGAGGAGATCAGAAAAGGCTGGAAACTGATTGAATGAAAAATCCTGTTGGTTTATAATTTCATAAACTGTAATAACAATAACATCAATATCAACATAGATAATAACTATAATAACACATTTCTAATAAACATTGTTATTATCATGAATATACCAGCAAGACACACACACACACACACACACACACAACAATACTACTACTACTACTACTACTACTACTACTACTACAACTATTACTACCAATGACAATAATAATAATAATAATAATAATAATAATAATAATAATAATAATAATGATAATAATAATAATAATAATAATAATAATAATAATAATAATAATAATAATAATAATAATAATAATAATAATGAAAATTATAATAATGATAAGGCCTCGATTAATTAAGATTTCCAAGTATGGGCAGTCTTTTTTTAACATAAATATGAAGCAATCTGCCATGACCGTCACAGCAATTACGGTAATGAAGGTGAGCCAGTGTTGACAGTGAGCCATGTGGCGGAAAATTCATATGGCTGCTTGTGCATTGTTCATTCCTCCACCACCACCAGAGAGAGAGAGAGAGAGAGAGAGAGAGAGAGAGAGAGAGAGAGAGAGAGAGAGAGAGAGAGAGAGAGAGAGAGAGAGAGAGAGAGAGAGAGACGAATCACGACAGAGTTGCGTGCAGCTTTAAGATAACAAAATAATAAACGCAAGAGATAATGAGTAAAAAAATGGCACCTTTCCCTACCATAATTTTCACACCCCACCATCCAGGCGTCCGAATCTTTTCACTGGTGCAGGTGAATAATTTGGGGCGGCAGGTAAATTCAGGATGTACTGCGATGTGAGAATCCTATTTCCGCAAGGATCAAACCCTGGCGTATTTGTCTTTCCTCTCACGTCGCGCGGCATTATACCGAGCTCTGGCTTATTAAATGCCAAAGGGCTGCCCGCTCAGGACGCTTGAGCCACCTTCCTTTTGGGCCGCGTGGAGGCGAGGGTCTCTCCTGGCGAATTCTGTTAGCTTGCTGGCGGAGTGAAACCCTTTAATCACACGGTGACTGCAATTTTGTCCGCCACTTGAGGCTGCGACAGTCTAGTTACCGGAATTATTCTTCCCGCCTCTCCCACTGTGCTGCTCTGATGCGTCGAATATGGTTTCAAACAGAAGTAGAGCTAAATGAGAAATTCAAAAGATATCAAGAATCTTGAAGATGCATTAACCTCGGTCGTCGATGGAGAAGGATAAGAAGACAGGTAGAAAAATGTCTTGGTATGATC
>NC_087164.1:15784922-15849922 GCF_035594125.1 Scylla paramamosain
GATATATACCATGAGACGAAAAAAAAAAAAATACAGATAATGTAATGTATGTATGTATATGGAGGCCTATTGCTTTTGCCCACCGATAAACAGAACAGATGAGACAATTTGTTTTCTTATAAAGCTAAAAAAAAAATAAATAATAATAATAATAATAATAATAATAATAATAATAATAAAAATAATGTGCAGCCTGACGCTTATGTTCTGCAGGTTCATCTTTAAAAAAAGAAAAAAAAATCTTTGTAAAATCATGCAAAGATAAATGTTAAAAAAAAGTCCTGGGTATGAAGTTCAGATGGCAGCGGGTCTGAACCTAGTGGGTGTGGGGAGGGTAGGACGGCGGCCGAAGTACAAACATCCTGAAACATATAAAAATCTCTTTATTCGCTATCTCCCTTTTTCTCTATCAACGGTCAGGAAGTGCATAGTGATGGCCTTCATCAGTGGGCGTGTCCGGCTGTCGCTTTGATCTCCAATACCTTTCACGTGTGATTTCGAGGAATTTAATGGACTAGTGTACGAGTGAACAGGTCAGGCAGGTCAGGCACCAGAGGGCAATGACACGGTGAGGCCGAAATGAGGTTTGCGGCAATACTGCAGACTCTCTCTCTCTCTCTCTCTCTCTCTCTCTCTCTCTCTCTCTCTCTCTCTCTCTCTCTCTCTTCCACTGAAACCAAATATACACTTTTATGATGGAAATGGAAGCAGCATTATGGCGCAGCATTTTATATTGTATCCGTTAATATCATGTGGAGTAGGAATATCACATAATAAGTAGTTCATGCATTACAGAGACCAAAGGAAATATGATATTATGTGTAGGGTGGGAAGAACTGTTACTGGAGAGAAAAAGTCTGCAATAGGAACATTAAAAAACAGCGGGAAATCAAAGTAGGGGCGGGACTCAATCAGGTATTAACCCCAACTAACAAATTGGTTTATGGACTCGATGCACCTCTCTCTCTCTCTCTCTCTCTCTCTCTCTCTCTCTCTCTCTCTCTCTCTCTCTCTCTCTCTCTCTCTCTCTCTCTCTCTCTCTCTCTCTCGCTCTCTCTCGCTGCTGCAAGAAGGAAAGAGGTCATGCAGGAAAGTTTTTCTACAGGATATTTTGATATTTCCTTTAGCAAGATAAATATGTCAGACAACAATGTAGTGATGGCGCTTCACTTTCATATGATATTCATTATGAACTGTATAAAGTGTCATGGATTTAGGACGTGTGTGTGTGTGTGTGTGTGTGCAGTGCAGATGTGGTCATTCCATCGTATTTCCCACACACACACACACACACACACACACACTTTGTACACATTTACACTTTATTTTCACTGTATTTTCAGAAACAAAGGGCCTTACTGAATAAAACATTATGCTACACTTTATCTGATTTTGTGGCAGAAGCGACTTTCTCTAATTACATTTATTACTTTTCCAAGAACTTTACTTATACTGTTGTTCGTAGCAATGATTGTGTTTGTATTTTTCTTTTGCCAGTCATGGTGATGTTGGTGGTGGTGGTGGTGGCGGTGATGTTGCTGTCGGTGATGGTGGTACAACAACAACAGTATCGACACCAATAACAAACAAAGCATTACTGCCATCGTAAACAATAACAGCAACTCCAAAAAAACAAAATTAATGCAATGGCAAAACATCAACAAAACGTCAACGCCCCCCACAACTTTTAAAGCCATGACCACCACAAGCACCACTACTGCCACTACAGTAACAACAAGAAACACAACTCACGAACCTGAAGACAAAACAGCAACAACAACAAACATCATACCAGAAAGAATGAGGAAATACTCGTTGTGATGAGAGTGATGGGTAAGAAGAGGGGGCCTTAAGGAAGATGGGTGTCTAAGGGACTGTGGAGTGTGAGGAGAATATTGAAAGAGCGTCTGGGATGAGGGAGACCAGTGAAGGGGATGTGAGAGGTAGAAGAGTGAGGGGAATGAAGATGTGAGAGCAGGAGGCGAGAGGCACAAGTTTCCCAATGAACAATAAATACAGGTGGTACTTATGTCGTCATTTCATTATGTTAATACTTTTCGAGTTTCCATGAAAAATAATACATTGGTGAGGCGCCTTCCCTGAGTGTCCAGAGAGACATTAAACGCGGTGAATGACATGAGAGGACACACACACACACACAGAGAGAGAGAGAGAGAGAGAGAGAGAGAGAGAGAGAGAGAGAGAGAGAGAGAGAGAGAGAGAGAGAGAGAGAGAGAGAGAGACAATACCGCTCTTGTATAGATTTGGAAGAGGGAAATAAACTGCACACTGCCTCGGTCTTTCAGCGCTCCAAGGATACACAACAAGTCCGGGATGCCACAGTTTACCTTTCCTGGTTTTATCGACCAAGCCACTCTGGAGGATAAAGAGCTGGTTGGGATAAACGCCAGATTCGAAAAGAGGCTCGTGAATACGTAGCGAGGCACGATAACCACCCCCACACACTCACGGCCGCGGTGTCTTACGTGTTCGAAAATATATACACTAAATCCCGGAAGCTTCCACACCTTGAGTCGGGTAAAGTTTTATGCCTCTCCTTTAGTGCTCAAAGTTGCGCTGTATAATCCATTAAGGCTCCACCTCAAGGGAAATTTTTTCTTGATGATGAGGTTGATTTCCAGCAGACAGCCTCTTAAAACTCGCCGCCACCAGAGTTTGACGCGAAGTTTACCGTCTGGGTGAAGTGTGCAAGAGAGGCTGATGGGAGAGTGGCGCGAGGCGAGGCGCGGCGGGAGTGACGATGTTGAGGCTTTCTGTATGCTATGGACGAAGGGAAGGAGTGAGCGTAGCTGAGAATGATGATGCTCGTGTTACACCAGATCTTCACTAACGTAACTTTAAACGAATTAATAATAAGCTCCAGTGGTGACTAATGAATATAAAATACCAGCACGATGTTCCCCACGCCTCCTCTTCTTCGTGGTGACGGCAGCTGGCACTAAAGACTTGAAAGACTGCTAGAAATCCACTCGGCTCTAATGGTGATAGGGATGATGACGGTGATGTATCGCTGGTGATAATGACAGTGGCAGTGATGATGGCGCCCCCGTACATCATTACCTGACAAGCTGAATAATTCCCTCCTCCAGTCCCAGTTGGCCATCTATCAAGCCTTATTGGTAAGCGGTCGGTAAAAAACAAACCAAGTGGCGATCTCGTTAATCATACTGAGTCCGGAGCGTCTGGTGTGTGTGAATGAATGAAAGTGTGTGTGTGTGTGTGTGTGTGTGTGTGTGTGTGTGTGTGTGTGTGTGTGTGTGTGTGTGTGTGTGTGTGTGTGTGTGTGTGTGTGTGTGTGTGTGTGTGTGTGTGTGCGCGCGAGAATGTGTACGTGCACGTTATCCTCCCTACCAATAAGTTAAACAGACATCGAAAGCTATTAGCAATAATTAAGTGTACAAATATTGAAATCAAAACTTTTATGATTACGTTTGCTCAGTTATCGTTAATACTACTCTCTCTCTCTCTCTCTCTCTCTCTCTCTCTCTCTCTCTCTCTCTCTCTCTCTCTCTCTCTCTCTCTCTCTCTGATGTAGGCGTTAAAAATATTATTATAGTAATGCCTAATTAATTTACCCCGAAATTGCAAGTAAATGAGGACATCTGTTCGGCTGAAATATCGTGGAGCTCTATCAATACATACCTAATTTATTGGTATGTGTAATTCAATGATAATTTGACAGCTTAGCATGCGTTGATTACAGGAAACTAATAACATTCCTAAATATAGTTCATTCCATCTGCTTATTACTCTCTCTCTCTCTCTCTCTCTCTCTCTCTCTCTCTCTCTCTCTCTCTCTCTCTCTCTCTCTCTCTCTCTCTCTGTACAAAAAGAAATCAAAGTTCATTTTCACTTCAGGTAATCTTCAAGCTACACTTTTAAGGATCGACCTGAGATTGTTCATACCACCAGCAGAAATATGCATAAAATATAACATGAATAAATAAGGGAAAACTTAAAATAAAATGTTAATGAAGAATGCATGAAATATAGAGTTTCGAATGTACATCTGCTACACAATGCAGTGAGAACATTCCATCCAATATACGGGCATATAGCAATTCCAGGAAACGAAATACGTAGAGCCAAACGTAACATATATATTTCAAATGCGGGAAAGATTGGTAAAATGAAAAATTAAGGGAAAACAAGATGTAAAATTTGTGTTTAGACTATTACAATATTTATCTTCACCTGTTCCCTCCGACGGCTGTTTGAATTATTCTCTCGTTGACTCACGTGTGCTTTTATTCATCTGGCAAGGTTACGACTTGATGACCTGATCCTCATCTACAAACATGAGTTATTTTCCTTGATACATTTTTTTTATTCCAGTTCATCCTTGATATAACTTTGGATTCACTTGCTTACTATACATAAAGCTTATTCTTTATATCGCTGGTAGTAATGGTGGTGATAGTGGTAGTAATGGCGGTGGTGGTGGAGATTGAGGTGGAGATGGAGGTGCAGGTGGAGGTGGAGGTGGAGATGGTGGTGATGGTGGTGTTAGTGTTCCCTCCGGCAGGACGCGGGCACTCCGGGGCCTCGGCGGCGGACGTGAGGCGAAACTCTTCTTCCCATAAGTTAGCATTGCTTCCGCCTCACTTGACAGCCCCGAGTGCGTCCTTATCTTCGCCATCTGTGACGCCCACCGCGAGAAATGGCAACACAGATAACCTATATTTTATGTCTGTTCTAGTTAAAGTTGAATGCTACGTACGTGTGTGTGTGTGTGTGTGTGTGTGTGTGTGTGTGTGTGTGTGTGTGTGTGTGTGTGTGTGTGTGTGTGTGTGTGTGTGTGTTTGTGTGTCTCAGTGTTCTTTCACAAAGTAAGAAAACCCATTTGTAAACTAGGATTTCAAAATTTAAGTTGTCTGTTTTCACTGTTAAAAACTCCTGAGGTTACAGAAGGCCCACAAGAAATGTACATCTTTGATATCGTACACGGTGACTCAGGTTTGACGAACAAAGGCAATATCAACAAAAGTGTTTCCTTTCACTGTACCGGAAAAGTCAATATTCTCTCTCCCGCTGCGGGAATTTTTTTTTTTTTTATCAAGTGATTGTAAAACTACTGGAAAAATTTATACAATATTTGCCTTGAACACATTCCCTGTACTTGTAAAAAAAAAAAAAAAAGTTAAACAATGAAATCAAAGAAACACTGACTTAAAGACAAACAAATAACGGACACATGAAAGGGATGACTGTCTTTTCATTTCCACCTTTCTTTAAACTGTATATTACAGTGAGAATTTTTTCACACATCCACACAGCAAGACGTTTATCTCTAGACATCCTGGGGAGAAAAGAGCGTAGCAATAGTCGAGAGAGACGAATACAACTTTCCTAGACGAGTCAGGCAGGAAAGGAGCAACTCACATAACGCGAACATTACTCACGGAGGAAACACTAACATTCCCTCGGGGCCACGCGGGATGAGCGTCTTTTTTGTGCATCTGCGAGAAAATGAGGCATTTCTCACCATTCTCTCCGGGTGTGTCTCACTACGTGTCTGAAGGGAGATGGCAAGATGTTTTATTCTCTCTCTCTCTCTCTCTCTCTCTCTCTCTCTCTCTCTCTCTCTCTCTCTCTCTCTCTCTCTCTGTCTCTCTCTCTCTCTGAACACATCACAACAAAAGCCAATAGGTAAATGAAAAATAACGTAGCTTATTGCACATCGGCATTTCACTCTCATGGATTCTCATCTATTTCTAACTACCAAGACGCATAAGGAAATCTATTGGTTATTCGTCACTCCTGAAACTCCAATACAAAGCCTATTTGTAGAGGGGGAGGAGAGAGAGAGAGGTGGGAGTAGGGGAAGCGTAGCGCATATACATAAATATTCTTTATTCTTAAGTGAGAGAGAGAGAGAGAGAGAGAGAGAGAGAGAGAGAGAGAGAGAGAGAGAGAGAGAGAGAGAGAGAGAGAGAGAGAGAGAGAGAGAGAGAGAGAGAGAGAGAGAGAGAGAGAGAGAGAGAGAGACATATATACGTGACCTAATAAATACTTTTCATTAACCTTGATTCATTCAAAGGCCAGAGTGAAATAAGGTAGCCCAGTTTGCTAAGGTTAGAATTCACAATTTCCTTTGATGTGTTTGCTTCAGTTTAGTTTGATATGTTATGTAACTATAAATGACAATGTTATCTATAAATGGCATTGTTATTCTGACATGAAAGTAATAAAAAGCAGCATCGTCTTTAATGCTTACACACATGAGCGCGCACACACACACACACACACACACACACACACACACACACACACACACACACACACACACACACACACACGAAAGGTCAATTGTTGAGTATAAAGGATATATGGTAACAACTATCAGCATATTCATTACGTATTGCGAGCACGGACTGACTCAAAGGGGAGAGTAAAATGCTATCTATGTCAGGGATTAACAGAACAGCAATACAGTGGATACAAAAATGTTGAAGCAAATTTTAAGAATTTATTCAGTTTCAAACACGAACTCATGCAGTTATCAAAAGTGTTGCGTTACAACCATTGTAAACACGTCAGAAACAGCATATGTACTAACCAAAGCTTCAATTAATAGGATACCGTTTGGCTTGATCTTCACACCTTCGTTCTCTTTACTAAAATCATATAATAGGGTCAGTGCAATTTTACTTTCCTCTTTGTGTCCTAAATAATTTACTTTCCTCTTTTCTTTGATGAAGGATCTCAAATCCGCTCATATATCTTTCTATCCATTGAAGTGCATTCTTTTTAAATTTCTTTTTTTTTTCAATCATGAAGAGCCAATAGTATTTTTCTTGCTTCTAATCTGAAAAATCACAAACGCAATCCGTCATTATCATCCATCATCGATCCATCAAGTGGCAACGTCAGGAGTCGAGAGCCGAGATGGAGAGCGATGTACTTGATAAATCAGTTTTATCTGTCTGGACGCCGATATCACCCAAGACCCGGGCATTAATCAGACCTATGAATCTTGTAAAATTAGCTTCCATAGTGTGCAGGATCTGACCCGGGAGCAAAATATATCATGGGCGAAGCTTGAGTCTAGTATTTCAAGAATCACGAAACACTTCCCGATATTAGGTAATTAAAAGTTAAAAACGAAAAGAGAAAAGGTGTCATCCCGCCAAATTGAATCCCTCAGTAATCTTAATCTTTACTATTTTTTTTTTCAACATCTATTTTTTTTTTCAAAATCTGCAAAAGAGAGAAAAACTACAAATGACGCAGAGCCACTGTGTTAATCTCCATCGCTTTGCTTTACGAGGCCGTGTCCGGATACTCGCTTTTCTCTCGGGGATTTAAGGCCATTACGTCTTCCAAATTACCGCCGCTGCTAAAACAGAGCCTGCTATTCACAATCCCTCCACACACGGACTCAGCGGCCTAGAATTGCACCTGCCACGTTCACTGCGCGAGTTTCCGTGCGTTAAGAAGTCCCGCAAGCGAAAATGGTTCCTCATGATAAAACATTTACAGGGCGCCGCGAGGAGCTTAAGATCTCCTCACGCCATTAACAGGTCTTTAAAACACGGCCACGATATTAATTCAACGTGAACTGAAAACTCTCTCTCTCTCTCTCTCTCTCTCTCTCTCTCTCTCTCTCTCTCTCTCTCTCTCTCTCTCTCTCTCAACTAAGTGCCCTATTTAAGGCTACAAACATGAAAGTGTGGATTAAATGGTGAATAATTACATAGATTATATAAAAATACATCATAAAAGCGTCGACAGGCACAATGGATGTAGCTGATGGACACGCTACACGTTGTAATGCGACATCAAAGTCACCCTCCCTCCCTTTTTTCCCCTCCAGTAGAATAAAAGCTACACACGAAAAATGGTGAAGAATAAACGATAGAAATGAAAATGGCAAAGCAATAAAAGGGCAGAAAATATGCAAAACTGTCAACTATCCATTAAGAAATAAATAAATTCATAACATAATGGCAATAACAATATTAATTTTCATGGTGTATTTTGAGCATCGCAGCCAAAGCCAATGATGCGCATTAATTGATGTTTGTGAAGTTGGTGAACAAAGGAGAAATACAAACAAAACTTTACAAGAAACATACGTAAATCGATGACTAAAATCAAAGATCATTATATTGTGATGATGAAACAATCGCTCTTTCCCTTCTTCTTTTCAGCTACCTTATTTCACTCCTTTAACTTGCTTCATATTGCATCTTACTTCTTTCCCTTTTACTTTTTCTCCTCCTCCTCCTCCTCACCCTCCTCACTGCCACTCTCAACCCCGATCCTCAACAGCTACTCTCTCTACTTATCATAACGGTTTCTTTCCCAGGAAATACCAATAAGAATTACTGATTATTCTTCCCCATCAGTTTTTCTGTACTGAAACCAATTCCTACCTGTCACTCACTCAAGCTTTTCCCTTCTATCACGTTAACTACATACAGACTACATAATACTATCCTCCCTCCACTGAATCAACCAATATGTACAAACAAGACAAGGAAGTGAATTCGCTCCTCTCATCCAAAGAAAAAAGAAAAAATCGAGGGACAGGAATAAGTAAGAGGACTGGTGTTGATTTGAGTAAACAATTTATCGATGGGGGACAGTACGGGGATGAGAGGAAATGGAAAGTAAGCTGAAGTTGCTGTAGTGGGGAGCAGCGAGGGAAAAGAGAGGCGAAAGAGAGTAGGGAACATGATGAAAGACAGTGAGAAATCGGGTGGTGGATCCTAAAGTGGATGACAAAAGAGCAAAGAAGAAAAATGATGTACTTGTATGGAGCCGGTGAAAAAAATGATGAGTGAAAGAAGGACCGGGAAGTGAAAGATCAAGTTAAAAGTGGAGGAGTATAGTGATTCTATGAAGAGGAAATTAATGAAAGTCAAGAAGCTACGTGACAGGTGGAGAGAGAGAGAGAGAGAGAGAGAGAGAGAGAGAGAGAGAGAGAGAGAGAGAGAGAGAGAGAGAGAGAGAGAGAGAGAGAGAGAGAGAGAGAGAGAACAAGAAAACTAAAGAAGACGAAGACGACAAAACAGAAAAGTTGCGGCACCTCTTCCATAATTGCAAGAAGTTTTATACATTTTTTCTATAATGGTATAAAACAAATGCACTACTACTACTACTACTACTACTACTACTACTACTACTACTTCTACTACTACTCCATTATCAACATTATTAGTCATCAATAATATAGAAATTTTCCCGGAACCAGAATAATATCTAATACAACTTTCTATGTACATATTCTTCCAATACTCGTATATATAGGAATGGTTAGCAGTGACAGTGAATCATTCCCACCACTTCTCCTCGTCCTTTCATGGGAAGAAAAATGTTAAGTGCGCAATGACTACATTTAGTGGAATATTTCGTACATATACTGAGGCCGTTGACAAGAAATTATGGCTTTCTGACTGTTTGGATAGCTTGGACACAGGAGAAGAACGAAAAGAACGGGGACCAGAAGAAGGGTAGGAAACATTAAGGAGGAGAAAATGTAAAGGAACGGAATGCTATCTGGAAATCTAGTTTAATAATGCAAGCTACAAAATTACTGCATTACTGGTAAAAGGAAATGGACAAATGTATATAAAGAAATAGAGCAAATGACAGAAGAATGTAAGGCTTTTATATATGAAAGAGGTCAAAGAAAAGGTGCAAAATATATAAAGATAACGAAAAAGAGGTGGAAGAAAAATGGATTAGGGATGAAGGGAGGGAAGGGGGAGGAGGAGGAAGGAAAATCGGATAAAAGGAAGAAAGGATGAATTTCGAGTAGAGGAGAAAATAAAAGATAAAGACGAAGGAAAGAGGAGAGGGAAAAAGAAGAGTTTTAAGAGACATACGTGTATGACTCACTTCGCCACCTTATCGGCTCTTCCTCTCAATTGGTTCCGAATGAGAGAGAGAGAGAGAGAGAGAGAGAGAGAGAGAGAGAGAGAGAGAGAGAGAGAGAGAGAGAGAGAGAGAGAGAGAGAGAGAGAGAGAGAGAGAGAGAGAGAGAGAGAGAGAATGAAAGAAAAGAAGAAAATCGAGGGCAACAATTGTATTACCATGAAGGTCAAGTTCCTTACCAGAGAAAATTGTCACCAGACTCGTTTATTTACGCATACAAACTCATTTATCTGTGTCGATTTACTAGCAAACTTTCCTCAGCTCTGGTTACAATCGTAATAGAGCTCAGCTTTATAAACTTTACTTGTTATAATCACTTCGCATTCTAAATGTAACAATTAGATTCAATCAAAGTCACAAATAAGTGAAGGAAGTGTGCATGGGATAAAACACTTATTCTCTTACACATCAGCTCTGGTCAGCACCAACACCAGCATCATCACACACACACACACACACACACACACACACACACACACACACACACACACACACACAGGCTAACCCAAGCTCGGCCTTCAAAGACACATACATTTAGATGGATAACTTTAGCCCAGAAATATTGCACGCTGTATATCTCAATTATTCATATTTATGGCAGCATATTTTATCCTTCCCAACACTTACGTGGCTTTTCTACATACAAATTGTTTCCAGCTCCTTTCCCAAGTGTGTGTGATTTAAGTTACGGGAAATTACAAAATGGAGATGTAATGAATTAACACAAACATAATCATGAAAGTTTCTCAAATAGATTTTTCATGTAATTTTGCAGTTTGGTTTTATTCCGACGTTCTGCCAAGAGAGAGAGAGAGAGAGAGAGAGAGAGAGAGAGAGAGAGAGAGAGAGAGAGAGAGAGAGAGAGAGAGAGAGAGAGAGAGAGAGAGAGAGAGAATGGATGCATGGAAACTGGATCGGGTAAGAGTAAAAGCAGTGAGAGCAACATCAACGGGAGGGGATGCAGAAAGAGCACTTGGCCGAGGCTGAGGCCATTCACCCCCGGGACACGGCTGGCGGCCCGTCCTAGGGGAATGAGCCATCAGCGCCGATGATCCATAAAGCTGCAAAACGCCCCATTTCATCTCGCCACGCTCGAGTACCACGTGCTAAATTTTTCATTTACAAAACGCCATCCAATTTTTTTTCTTTTCTTTTCGGATTAATTCTCAATAATTTATCCTTTCCAACCTGCGAATGTTATTGCATTATCAAGAATGTGTTTTTTTTTCTTGTTCCTGAAAACCTGCAAAAACTTCTCTAAACATATCAAGTCTCTCTCTCTCTCTCTCTCTCTCTCTCTCTCTCTCTCTCTCTCTCTCTCTCTCTCTCTCTCTCTCTCTCTCTCTCTTGGCAGAACGCTGGAAGGCAATCTGGATATTCTTTTAGCCCACATATTTCATGCGTCCTTGAGAAGGTCGCGCAAACGATCTGTAATCAGTCTAGAAGAAGAAAGAGGCGCCAGCAAAAACAGAGCGGAGCAGAGGCAAGAAACGGGAAGAAAAGCATATTGTGTGAAAAATTTAAATAGAGCGGCGACCAAGTATCAAAAAGAAAAAAAAAAGAAAATTCAGACAGTTTCGAAAAAACTTTAAATCCTAACGGGTAAAAGTGTCTGTGAAAAGATGAACGAAAGGACGAACGGACAGACAGACGGAGGGACGGACACACACACACACACACACACACACACACACACACGCAAAGCAAACCAGACAGTCAATTTCTCTCTTAAAGACAAACCAATCAGCCAAACAAATGGATAACAAGCTCTTTGACACAGGAAGAATACAAGGAAGGAATTTTCTCCAGCTGTTTGGCTCTGAAATGCAGGATTGATATTGATGGTGATGAACACAAACGCGACATAGTGTAGGCAATGACAATCTTAAATCCTCACGTATTGCAATAACATTACGTCTTCTGAGCAAACGTTTCCCATTTTCTATAAGTCGATGGTAATATACAGCGATATACATTAATGTCACTCATTATGGCAGATATTTGGGAGAACACAACGAATTTAATGAGCGTAATTAGCTACAGAATTTGATCGCATTCCATAAATTACTTAAATACGGATATAACTAAGAATAACGTTACATATTCAAAAGATTATGTCATCAGTAACTGTCCATGCTGCTCTATATCGTGCCATTTAATGTTATGCCAAAAATAATTTCTTCCAATTCATTAAATGCATCGACGTGAATAAAGGAGAGGCATTAAACGGAGTGAGGAGGGGAATAAAACGCATGAATTATAACATGATAAGTAACTTTTGTTTGCAATTCAACGGCATGACACGACAAAAGCAGTACAAAAACCCCTACATAATACTGTAAATAATTACTTTAAATGTGATTGCATCGGTCCTGGAACACGAAAGGATGCAAATAAGTAAATTGATTTGCAGGGATACATATTTGTGCATTGACCATCCAAATTTTCATTATTATTACAGCGAACAAGAAATCTATCCGGATAATAAGCGTATTCGATAGATCAAACCCCATGTTGGAGGAAGCCAGCGCCACCATTCCTTGGAAGACGAAGCCTGTCCATGGATCGCAGTCGGAGCTCATTAGTAAAGCGATCAAAGGCTGCGAGGGGACAAGGACACCTGCGGCTGACTGGTTTCCATAGACACAACCTACAGGTGTGTGCCAGTTAATTAGAGAGTGAGAGTGAGAGAGAGAGAGAGAGAGAGAGAGAGAGAGAGAGAGAGAGAGAGAGAGAGAGAGAGAGAGAGAGAGAGAGAGAGAGAGAGAGAGAGAGAGAGAGAGAGAGAGAGAGAGAGAGAGAGAGAGAGAGTCACACAGACAGGTAACCAGCAATTGAATTAGTTATACTTGCTATTTCAGGACACACTATCTCTACTTATGTGACATAATGAACAAAAATGTCAGTTGTTCAGCATTATTCCTAATACCATTTAGAAACCATATCAGAAAACAAAGAAAAGCGAAAAAAAAATGTACCTATTATCCAAAGCATCAAGGGTCAGAGGGCGCCTGTGGGAAGAACAAGACACACCTTTCCACCAAACATACAATTTACCTTTGTTCCTTAACTTCCCGTTCACCCTGCGCTCTCCATTTCCTCTTTATCCAGTGATCCCTTCGCTCTCCCTCGCCCCGTACACGTAACCCTCTCGCCCTCAACACTAAATACTTCAACACACCTTGATGGGTACAGGGCTTACCGTTTAATTTCCATGAACCTGCCCTCTATGATGTACGAGTCACTTTATTTTACCCGTGAAGGCAATATGCCAACGCTGTGATTAAATATTGCTGATATAAGTTCACTAACCCATTCAATTGGCTTAAACTATTGATTATATTTTCATAGCATAGTTCCAATAGTAAATGGCAGACGAGGACGGGAGAGAGTTATCATTGCAAAGGGCGCTACTCGACTCGCACTGAAAATAGCTTCCATGCCATCCTTCCTGCAATTTAGTGGAACGGAAGACTAGGAGCCATGAGTTTCGGAAACCCAAACTGATGTGCCTTACATAGAGGGGCCATCACGTTCTTGCAGTTACATATATCGAAGTAATACAGAGAGTGTGCCTCCAGGGAGAGGTTATCAAATGTATAGTAAAAAGGACTTCCTCTCGGCATCCTTTACAAAAACTTCTGTCACGAGTGAATTGATGGAACAATTTTTTTTTTATCGTTGTTTTAAAGCCCCATATTTCGGAAAACACACACACATACAAAAAAAAAAAAAAAAAACGAAAATACCCGTTATCCAACACAGGAAGGGAAGCTTGTAAAGGGAACACTGAGCATCCCCATCTCAGGACCTCGGGAGCTCTTTTAAGACTGGAAAAGTTTCACATCCTTCCTCAGAAGCGAAGGTTAATTGATATATTCCATTACATCTCAGCCTCATCCAGCAGCTCCTCGTTGTCAGTGGAATGCATTCAGAGTGATGGAGTGGTTATGCATCGCTGGACATGACGGCTTTTCAAGGATGACATGGAAATTGAAAACGCAAAATTTATTTTCTATATAATGAACAAGCTGGAGACAAACGACTCCACATAAATCCCACAGCGATCATTTTCGGGAAGGATAGAAGGCGGAGAACAGTTAACTCTCGTTGTGGAAGAAGAGTGTATTGTCCTTCATCTACTTTCATCTCCCCTTTAACCTCCCCCTGAGTTGCCGCCACTCCTCATTACCTTAACAATAGGCATTAATTGCCAGCCATGAATACCTCCATACACTCCTCCATTATTTTTCCTCTTCGACAATACGCAACATTATTGTTATTACCTTGCTTCCATAATACATCTCATTATTCATTTTTTTCATTCATAACACACAAATTGTTATCTTACATTCATACTATATTTACATTCACATTATTCATTGTTTTTTCTTTTACATTGTACATCGAGTTTATGGTCAAAGACTTTCAAAAGAGGGGATAAAGTTTATATTTGCGGTAAAAGCTTACAAGTGACCTCAATTTATTCCCACCTAGTTATTCTGCACTCTGATTCCCGCCCACCACGAGATCTGCCTCCTTAATCTCTTCCCACGAGAATTATCAGCCTTTTTCCTCGTCCTCTGCGATCTCTCCTCACTCGGCGAACGTCAAAGTCGTCACAGTCTCTTCTGACATCACAGAACTGGCAAAGCAGATTTAAATGATAAATGTTCACAGATTTCTTGAACTTTTCTTTAATTCAATTTGTCAAAGTTAACGATTCCTCAGCTCTTCTCGTCATTAAAGAACAGTAAACACACACACACACACACACACACACACACACACACACACACACACACACACACACACACACACACTTTTGCAGTATAGAGATATCCCCCACATCGCTCCGTCTCTTTGTGTTTACCGTAACCTGATATGAGTCAATTTCAGTGTCCAGTGTTGTTCCCTTATGGTGTGTGTGTGTGTTTGTGTGTTGTGTGTGTGGGTGTCTGTGTATGGATGTGTGGGTGTATTTGTGTGTCGGTGCCTAGAATTCTATCAGGGTGACACAGCTGCTTCTCTCCACCAGCACCAGTTGTGTATGTCGCTCCACCCGCATTGTTACACAGCGCCATGGTGTCTGAATATTTCTTAACGCCCACAAGCATCATTCTACATCATGGAATAAAGGGAAAGAGCAAATAAAGGTTTTCTCCAGGGAATAGAATAGGGTGCTAAACAAACAACGGTCAAGGTCATGCGTCCCTCCATCAGCTTAACTTTTTAATACTGCTCAATCCCCAAAAAATCCGGCATCAATGTGTGCTTCCGTCGCTCCTCCTGTAAACAACGATGCACTGAGCCCGGCACTCATCCGGCTACGCCCCTCGTCCGTTGTTCACATCTCGTTCATGGTTCGCTATGGAGGTAATCATCGCTTGTTAACTCAGAGCGCGACCTTGAAAAAAAAATCTTGAAAAATCCTGTTTTTTACAGGATATTTTCTATTGGATAAATTTACCGTAAATTAACAAAACGCGTCTCGATTGCTATATAATTCTTCTTGTTTGTTTTTATTATATGTCCATTCATCCATAAAGATATAGCAGCAAGCATCTCGTAATTTGCCTATTCTCTCTCTCTCTCTCTCTCTCTCTCTCTCTCTCTCTCTCTCTCTCTCTCTCTCTCTCTCTCTCTCTCTCTCCCTAATATTCTCTACGGCCTTCCTCTGTTTCCTAGCTGACATCGTTTTCCTTTAGATTACCAGTATAATTTAGCCCTCACCTGTGACCTCCTCGGTGAAACACGCAACACCTATGGAAACCCCACTGCTGGACCCGGCACACGCGAGGCTTGGTAATGAACATTCTCGTGTGTGTGTGTGTGTGTGTGTGTGTGTGTGTGTGTGTGTGTGTGTGTGTGTGTGTGTGTGTGTGTGTGTGTGTGTGTGTGTGTGTGTGTGTGTGTGTGTGTGTGTGTGTGTGTGAGAGAGAGAGAGAGAGAGAGAGAGAGAGAGAGAGAGAGAGAGAGAGAGAGAGAGAGAGAGAGAGAGAGAGAGAGAGAGAGAGAGATGAAAGAGGTAATTCGAGAATATTATGATAGGTGACGATGGGATAGCGGGAGGAGGCAGGAACGTGATGAGGTTACGTAGTTGGGGAGAGCCAACTGAGACGCATCAGTGCAAATTTTACGAAATATTATACTTCGTTACTAAGTGGGAAGTCTGTGGGAAGCAAATGGACGGGGAAAATAGAGAAAAGGCGGGGAAGGAAAAAGAAAGGAATAAGGGAAGACATAGAAAAATATGACTGAGCAAGTGGAGTGAGTTGAGAACGAGTGATAATGAGGCGCAAAGGTGGCTGTAAAAAGTAAGAGTAAGGAGGGAGAAGGAAAGGAAGGGAGAGGCAATGCCTTCTTTCCTGCAACAGACAAAAAACAAACTTCAGGACTTCTGAGAGATTCTTCCAATATACACATTTTATTTATATCATAGTGGTGTGTAAGGCGGCGGAAGATAAGGTGCTTCCAGGCTCAGCCTCGGGTCGCGAACCTCACCTGTCTCCTCCTGAGAGGCTTAAGCCCAGCACACATTTTGCTGAAAAAGCCCCACGATCTTGTGCACGCAGGCATGTGTGTGTGTGTGTGTGTGTGTGTGTGTGTGTGTGTGTGTGTGTGTGTGTGTGTGTGTGTGTGTGTGTGTGTGTGTGTGTGTGTGTGTGTGTGTGTGTGTGTGTGTGTGTGTGTGTGTGACAGATCGACTGACTGACTGAAACAGAGTGACTAAAGGTGACAGAGTGAAAGAATGACTAACTGACTGACACATAATGACAGTGATCAAGTAAGACACATACATAGCCAGGCAGAATAAGACATACAGGCAGAGACAGAGACACACAGACAGACAGAGAGACAGACAGCAACGATTCAAGACACATTTTCTAAGATATTCTAAATGGATTTAATTCACAGCCCTCCCAGTCGTGGGATACGCGGAGAGAGAGGAGATGAGGCTAGAAGGAAGCGGGGAAGATGGTATGGAGGAAAAGTCCCCAAGGTAATAAAGAAGACGGAAGGGAAATAGGAGGACGACGGATGTCACAAGAATAAGATTTTCGCTTCTACCAAGTCGAAACATTTTCTACCTTTATTTCTGGAGCCGCGACACTCAGCGCCCCAAGCCTTCAGACCATTATGCAGATGTGCTATATTCTAACATCTCCAAGAGAGCGACTTGGAGTAGCGACGCGACCATTTGTGTCTGAGCTGCTGGTGCTGGACCGAGCTGAAGGAGGGGTGCTGAGGGCGGCGGGCGTGAAGGGCGGATGTGCTGTGAGGAGTTTGGGGGCGAGTGGGCTTAGAGGTCTGCTGTCGGCGGTGTTAACGTAAAGTGGGTGGTGACAAGATTGAGGGGGTCTGAAGGGCTGTTGTTGCGTGGGAAAGCGGGGAAGACAAGGCATGAGTCTAAAATTTCTCTCTCTGTCCCTCCCTCTCTCTTTCTCTCTATCACTCGTCTTTCAACATAGTCATCCCTCCCTCAAGTAGTCTGCATTAACTCCATATGTGGCCTCTAAGATACATCTGAACATCGTGCCAACTCAATTTTCCCGACGATAACATAAGTGATACCGACTTCAAGTGGTGGTAGGATGGTAGAGAGGGCAATTAGAGTGGCTGGTTTCTTTTAATGGGTCAAAAATATAAGAAAGTAGATGAACAGGCCTGACTATTGATATACACACGCACGCGCGCGCACACACACACACACACACACACACACACACACACACACACACACACACACACACACACACACACACACACACTACCATTGTCATGAGAAAGTGGTGAACGTAGGAGTGCTAATCAACGTAACATTTCCCCTTAACGAGTGGCGTGAGTTGAATGTCCATAATGGTGTTCGTGTGGACTCCCCATGATGTGTGCTTCCTGGTAACTGCGAGTGGGAATGAAGCCTCTAAGGGGAGGAGCACCGGGGTGTGGAGGTGGAGGAGGAGAGGTAGTAGGGAGAGAGGGAGAGGGAGGGTGAGAAAACGCATCCAACCCCGTCCCCCCAGACACACACACACTCACACACATTACGAGGTGCAAGAAACCTACCGAAATCAACCAACATACCTTTTTATTAAGATGTAAGATTCACTGATGTCAACAGCAAGACTTAATGTCAAAGGAAACTCTTGTGTTAACGTGTTCTTACTCACAGAGCTTAGGGACGTTAGGCGATTGTCGAGGTCTTCCTATTAACCTTCATCACTTCGATATGCAACAATTCACAGGGCTACAAGTAAAGTATGGTCTTTATAAGCATCCATAAGAAAAGTCATTAAGAAAGAATAGATTTTGCAATTTCTATCCAGCATAATGTTCGGAGGTGGCTGTAGAACGAATAAAGATGTCTCAGTGAGGTAAATAATTAAGGAAACAAATAACAAATGGCAGTGAAAGGGTTAATCTAAGTCATGTGGCGGAGTCATCTCTCATAGTGGTGGTGGTGGTGGTGGTGGTGCTGATACTACGCACTCTCACACCCTTATCTCACTCTTGCTCTGTTTGTACGTGGTCCTTCTGGCAATTTACTAACGTGATAAACCCTTCTTCTCCTCCTGCTCCTCCTCTTCTTCCTCCTCCTCCTTATCCCCTGAAGGCGCCCTGAGATTGGATTGTGAAGTGCAAATATTCGGACCATCTGGGCTCCTCATGTGGTGGTGATGGTGGTGGTGGTGGGGGTACTGGAGGTGGTGGTGATAGTTGTGGTCGTGGTGGTGGAGATTAAAGTGACACTGATGAGGACATTCATAATTAAACATGTAATTATGTACGTACTAGTGTAAAATTCCTTAGACTGTCTGTGTGGGTGTGTGTGTGTGTGTGTGTGTGTGTGTGTGTGTGTGTGTCTTTAAGCCTAAGGAAAGGAGGAGACGTAGAGAGCAAACACCGACCCTTTTGTTCTCATGGTAAATATAAACAACCAAGAATATCATGATTTAGAGTTCACGGAACTGTCAGTGGAATGAGAGAGAGAGAGAGAGAGAGAGAGAGAGAGAGAGAGAGAGAGAGAGAGAGAGAGAGAGAGAGAGAGAGAGAGAGAGAGAGAGAGTCTTGTCATTTCACCAACGATCCTTGACTGCCTTCATTTCTTTTCTGTCTCTCTCTCTCTCTCTCTCTCTCTCTCTCTCTCTCTCTCTCTCTCTCTCTCTCTCTCTCTCTCTCTCTCTCTCTCTCTCTCTCTCTCTCAATACATCACTCACAAAGGAAAGGAAAGGCATAAAGTCACAAATACAATAGAAGACAAACGCTACTTTTCCCCTTGAAGGCATCTCGTCTTCTACTCGTACTCTCGTGAAAAAAATAACGATGGATGAATTCCTACAGCCACTCTGCCAGGTCTTCATTTGCATTTAGAGGAATTCTTCTATTAATGCCCAGGGCGATTAGTAATTTCTCACGCGTCTTGTGTGGAAGGAAATGTAAGTGAAATATGACAGTGAAGCAGAAGGCAGTAGTAGTAGTAGTAGTAGTAGTAGTACACTCATAATCTTAGCAGCAAAAAAAACGAAAAAAAAAAAGGTACCGTTTTAATAATGCTAAGCCTCTCTCTCTCTCTCTCTCTCTCTCTCTCTCTCTCTCTCTCTCTCTCTCTCTCTCTCTCTCTCTCTCTCTCTCTCTCTCTCTCAGGGCAGCCGCTACAGAGAATACTACCAAACCCTTTGTCCTCTGGGAACGTTCCTCAAGCTGCGATTCTCGGGTCCGAACGATGGTTGAGCAATTATATACAAGTACAGGAACAGTAAGAGCTCAGGACGCATATGCATACATTACAGAAATATATATGTTTATTGAAAAAAAAAATTGCATACATCAACTATAGAGATAAAAGGATTTGAAACTGTTTAAAGTATACTCAATGTGAAAAAAGGGCACTAAAGATTAGTAAAGCCTAACAAAACTTATTACTTCGTGTCCATCAAAACAAAGTTTTTCAGAAAAAAAGCCAACTGGGATGAATGGAAATAGAAGAGGATGGCGTTCGTCACTCTCCTCCGTGCTGGCGTGGCAACACATTCCCGTCTGAGCAATGATAACTGGCGGCTTCAATTATTGGCCTGATTAGAAGTGAAGACGAGGCCGGAGCTCCTTCTCGCCCGATGAGTGGATAATTCCCTCATTAAGCCTCGCCCTCAGCCAATCCGCGCGTCCTCCCCACACCTTTGAAGCTTCCCAAGTAGAGGTTAAGTCTGCTGCTCACCCACTCAGTCTCCCACGCTCCTTCGTTGCATGTATACAAATGTACCACAGCCAGCTCGTCACAGGAATGGCAAGGTGAATTTGTTTCTAATGTCGGCTCCGGATGAATTATATTGCTAATACGAATACCATCTTCTGATTGACGTTCAGCATCGAGAACTCCCCCAGGTATCATCAAGGACAATATTTCCTACACAAATGCTTCAAAATAAGAGACGAAACAGAAAATACCGCAGTAGTAATGTATAAAAAGTCTACACCAAGAAAGGAAGTTCAAATTGGAAATACGCACTCTCTACGCTCTGGTGCTTCCTCTAAGTGGAGCGCCAACAGCAAAACTACACTGAGAACCTTTTTCATGCAAGAGTGGGTTGCGCCGCTGTCTGGCTGGCGCTACTTGTGACTGAAGTGCTGATCCGCGCACCCAATCATTTCGGGTTCTCGCTGTCAACGCTCGCACAGATTGCACCAAAGACAATTCATTAGATTTTTGATGTGGGAGTTTTTATTCATTCATCATTCATCGATTTTATCATTATGTACTATTTTTCTCATTGCATATTCATTACCGTGTCAACGAGTAAGTGACGAATGAGGCACTGATGACAGGGATAAAAATCAATATGACACACGTTATAATCCTGGGTATATTAAGATCCAAATTTGGTTTCAGGTTTTCGTAATATATATAACTTAATGGGATATGTGATGAGGTTAAAATTTATTATTAGTGGAAGTATCTAAAAAAAAAAAAAAAAGCTAAGCAGCAATGACTGTACTATATATGTTTTTTCAACACACATAAGGACGTAATACACACCCACACCCACTCACCCACCCACACACACACACACACACACACGCACACGCACACACACACACATACACATATACACACACACACACACACCATCTTAATTACAACAAATGATGCACCTAACATCATAACCATCAGTCATTTGTCACGCCTCAAGGCAAATTAATTATAACACTAAACACGAATATTCATCTGGGATCACGAACACTTCCGTCTGCAAGCAAGGCAAACCACCGCTAAATAAGACAACCCCCTCACCTTATACTATTCCAAGGAACACTCAACATGATCTTAAGACTCCTTGGTCACGACACATTTAGTTCCTGAGAAACATCTTTGAAGGGTCCATTTTGTGGTTTATGAATCGCCTCACGCAACGCGGTAATTACTTGCTGACTACTTCGTTACTAAAAATAAAAGCAGAGTGATCGGCGATAGGTGTGTGTGTGTGTGTGTGTGTGTGTGTGTGTGTGTGTGTGTGTGTGTGTGTGTGTGTGTGTGTGTGTGTGTGTGTGTGTGTGTGTGTGTGTGTGCACCTCCTGACCGGTCTTTTATACGTGCTAATACATAAGATACTACATTCAGTCAATATTTGTTCAGCCACCAATATCATTACACCTTCATGCAAAAAACGCTTTCACAAAACAAACTGTATAAAATTGCTAATATCAGAAGTGTGGGAAAAATGTAATACACATCTCCATAATCCTCGAACTGAAACAAACACTGAAATATGTAAATGAACTATAATCACTGGATCCTGAGAAAATTCCATGTTTTCTTTTCTTTTCCTTACCAGTAAAATAAGAGAGAGAGAGAGAGAGAGAGAGAGAGAGAGAGAGAGAGAGAGAGAGAGAGAGAGAGAGAGAGAGAGAGAGAGAGAGAGAGAGAGAGAGAGAGAGAGAGAGAGAATTCTGTTCTCTCTATGTAAAAAGCTTAAAGGCGGTGCAAAGTGATAAGGGACAACACGTCAAGCTTGTTTACCCATAACAAAATAGGGGCAGGCCGCGAGGCAGGAGGGCAGCTGGGGGAAGGCGAGAGGACAGTAAGTATAGAGGGTAAGGAGATGGCGTGTCTTTGCCCATTCATCCACGCCACACACGGTCATTACTCGAACACTGGGGGCTGCTGGTCTCTCAATGACTTATTATCCGGTCACGCACACAGGCAGCGCTTTCCTTTTTAAACCCAAGGCAGGAGGGAAAAAGAGCGAAGATAAGGCTGAGGAGGAAAAGAGAATATTTGATTTTATGAAACCTGTTGAACTAAAGAAATGCAATTATTTGAATAAGCACTGTAATATACTGTAAATAACATCACTTCTTTCAACGTGAATCAGGGAATGCACGTTCTTTACTGATTAAACTTAAAGCAGGAAGAAAAGAGCAAGGATGAGGAAAAGTGGATATTTCATTTTACGAAAACTAGTATAGGAACACAATCACTAGAATAAACACGATCAAATATTGGAAATTACTTCACTTCTTTCTATGTGAATCAGGAAACACACAGGAGAAAGGAGCGAAGATGAGGCAGAAGAGGAAAGCGGATGTTTAATTTTACGAAAACTACTAAAGAAACGTCACTCCTTTCTACGTGAATCAGAAAATACACGTTCTTTCTTTATCATACTTTTTCCAAAATCTTTTAGCGGTAAAACATCAAACTCTTCTTTCCTTCCACAGCTGAGAACAAGCAGGAAGGAATGGATCAAAGACGAGGAAGAGCAAAAATAGCGACGGCGGCACCACCACCACCACCACCACCAACCACCAACAAAGAGCAACTCAAAATGGGACAATTACACAGAGTAGGAAAAGGGGCGTGTGACAACAATAGATCAGCTGGAAAGAGGTAGATAGATAGATAAATAGATAGATAAAAGAGAGAGAGAGAGAGAGAGAGAGAGAGAGAGAGAGAGAGAGAGAGAGAGAGAGAGAGAGAGAGAGAGAGAGAGAGAGAGAGAGAGAAAAGAACGAAGGAAGGAGCACACTGAACGATGACAAGAATAGCAAAGATAATGTGGATGGGATGGTGGGGAGGAGGGAGGGACGACAGGAGTGCATCGAGCTGGAGAATGCTAAGTTATTATGTAATTATGTACAGAGAGAGAGAGAGAGAGAGAGAGAGAGAGAGAGAGAGAGAGAGAGAGGGAGAGAGAGAGAGAGAGAGAGAGAGAGAGAGAAATGCAAACAAAGACTGCCTATCTGCCATACCGCCGCGTCTTGCCGCTAAGCCATACAAAGAAAACATTCCTAAACACCTCGTTCCCTAATACACTTTGGCTAATAAGGAGTAAGTGACAGCGGGAATGAAATGTTGTAGTTGTTTTACTTGTTCAAATCTTACAAGCAGACTTTCGAAATACGGCTGAACATGAAGCTCTAAATACAAGCCATCCACGAGTTATCACCACTGAAAGCATGACGTCATAATACAAACTGGAATGTATATAACTTGACTAACTTCACAGCCAGGAGTGTTAGTACTATAATCACTGCACACACACAAAATCTTGCCATCTATAATATATTTTCAGTTCACAATAAAGTATAGAGTAAATTTTATTCTCTATTTCGAATTAATAAACTAAACAGTGAGTTATGATGGAGACTGACCAGATGCAATGAACTTTGAGGCTCGTTTTACATTACTTTAATCCCCGGGTTTAGAGTGTCACTCCTAAAGTTATTAAGTCAAGAAAATTACGACCAAACGCAAGTAATTGTAAGCTTAATTAAACGCTCTGGCCTTCCATTATGATATTAAATGCATTGCTTTTAACTCTTACTTAAATTACTATTTTATCTATACTCTTGTCATCATAATCTCACGAGCACTATTATCAACCTGTAATCAACAGTAACATATGTGTGCTTAGTAGTTACGTTCCCATCACTCTAAGGATTTCACCCCTCTATGGTATCAACTCTCCACTGGTATTACTGTTCAAGACCCATATCCCATCATGAATATCCTCACTCTCTGGGTATTAGCCTCCACGACCTCCACAAGACCCTCCACAAGCGTTACCCCTCTATGGTTATCACTCCTCCAAAAGGCGTAGGTAGTCCCAGGCATTGTAAATAATTAAGACTTCCTATAATTTCTGACTGGAGTTCCGAAGATGTACATTGGATAGTAGACAAGGACGTGATAATTATAATGATAGTAATAATAATAATGATTATGGTGATGACGATGACTACTACTACTGCTACTACTACTATCACTACTACAGCTACTACTACTTTACTACTTTACTACTACTACTACTACTTTACTAATATACTACTACTACTACTACTACTACTACTAATATTGTGTGTGTGTGTGTGTGTGTGTGTGTGTGTGTTTGTGTGTGTGTGAGCAGTCGAGTTGTTGCATCATATCATTCCGTAATTATTATACATAGAAATATAAATCAACAAACAAAGAACTGGATAAGTAAATATACACGCAAATAAACAAACAGGAATAAAAATTTTAACAAAGAATATAAATAACAGTGAAAAATTAATATTGCGACAGTTGCTCTAACAAACGAATAATTTATGTCAACGCAAAATGAAACACAGGAAACAAGTAAACAAATAAATACACACCAGACAAAATAATGGCGTCATAAAATCATAAGGTCAACAAGAGAACAGCACGATTCACCATCTGGGACAACACACGTGCACCAAATGTTGTTTTTCTTTTACTTCTTTTCTTCTTTCTTTCGTTATTTATGAAGGATCCCAAAAAACAGTTTATTCTCCTTAAACACCTAATTTGACGTAAGCGTTGAAATTCTAACCAGGATGAAAGTTTCATGACATGGATTTGGGTATATTAAGTTATATTTTTCGTTAAAGGGAAAGAGTAAGAGTCGCACATTTTTTTGAGATTGAAAAGTGGACATTGTTTCAGAAGTTGATTATTCTCCATACGTTAAAGGTACACACATTCTCTCTCTCTCCTCTCTCTCTCTCTCTCTCTCTCCTCTCTCTCTCTCTCTCTCTCTCTCTCTCTCTCTCTCTCTCTCTCTCTCTCTTAACAGATGGAGTAGCCCATTACAGATTCAAGTAACAACAACAGTGGCAGCAGAAGAGAAGCCATCAAGGGATGAAAGGTGGATTTAAATTTGCTTTACTATAAATTCACTGCAGTTGATTCAGTAGACGTAAGACTTGTGCTAGCCTCCATCAAAGTCCCTTCGCACCAATAAAGGAAATCATAAAATACAGCCTCGAATCTCCCTGCTGGAAGACCACTGGGGTATGACAGATTGATTGAGTTCATGGAAAGTCCTCGTCTTTCTGTGAATGTACGGTCAGTTAGAGTGCATAGGAGTAGTTTTACAATTCAATTTATAATATTACGGTACACCAAAGTATTTCCATAACAAGGAAACGTAACCAAAAGATTAATAATTTGTACGACACCAACTGGCCTACACATGTAACATATCTTTAGAGAAATTAGAGAAAATAATGAGAGAATCATGAGAAAATATGACAACAAAGGTGTTTTACAATCTAAATTTTAAGGGCTCGACCATAAATTTTGATAGAAAAGAAGAAAACTAAAGAATTAAGTATCTATCTTTCGAGAGCCACAAAAAAAACTTCGGTTGTATAATCTTGAGGTATATTTACAAATTAAAATATAACGAAAGTTTCCTTTCAGCTTCAGCATTATGGTTGGGCATCATGAATACATTATTTTTCTATTTCCTTACATAACCCTTTACGTGCCTACATAAAAGTCGTATATTTTTCTTCCAGTATCATACAGGAGAAATTAAACAAGGTAAACAAGGACTTATGAGAAAATATAGAAAGAAGCACTCCTCGCCAAAGTACATTTTCAATAAAGTGAAGTAAACAAGGAACTACACTCGCGTCTCTGGAGCGAGTTACGTCATCAACTAAGCCAAGACTAACAGGAATAAATCATCAGATGCAAGGGACAAGTCACAGATGTTGGAGGAGAGGAAGGAATTGTAGGTTCAAGAAAGGCTTATGCAAGAAGAAGAAGAAGAAAAAGACGAAGACGAAGACGAAGACGAAGACGAAGACGAAGAAGAAGAAGGATAAGACGAAGAAGAAGACGAAGAAGAAGACGAAGAAGAAGAAGAAGAAAGAGGAGAAAGACGACGAGAAAGACAGGAGGGACGCAGGCAGGGAGAGGAGGCAAGCAGCAGTCCAATAACGTAAATTGAATGGAAGAGAGTGATGGAAAGGTAATAGGAAGTTCGATGAAAGAGAGACGAAGAAGAATGCTATTGAAGGCAGGGGAAAGGTGGAAGGCGAAGAAAGGAAGGGAATTAGTATTGGGTGGGAGATGTAGGAAGACGAAGTAGAGGAGAGAACTGAGGGGACAGAAAGCCATTAAGGGATCCCTCTGTCCTTGATGACGCAGAAAGAAGTGTTTGATGAAAGTAGGAGGAAGAGGAACAGGAGGAGGAGAAGGAGGAGGAGGAGGATGGTGGTTCCAAGACGGATGGAATCGATGATCAACAAGACAAGAGACGAAGAGAAAGGAATGCAAGAAGGAATGCAAAAACCAAAACAATGAGGGCAAGGAGGACAAAGATGGGGGAGGTAACCGCAGAATACTAAATGATGAAGGAGAAAGGCGAAAAAAGAAAAGAAAAAGTAAATGTCTCACGTACCACAAGGCCAGAAACAGCACAAACGTAATTCTGATCTTCATTATATGTCCAGAAAAAAGAAAGGAAAAGCTAAAAGAGAATGGTGGAGAGAAAACAAGTGAGGGAGGGAAAGAAGAAGGGGAGGGAGGGAGGGAGGGAGGGAGGGAGGGAGGGACGAAGGTGTGTGAGGGAATTATGTAACTACACCACGAAATCGGCTCGTTCAGTAACAAGGGTTAATTTACGAACCCAGACTCAAAAGAATCCAAATGGTTCTCTCTCTCTCTCTCTCTCTCTCTCTCTCTCTCTCTCTCTCTCTCTCTCTCTCTCTCTCTCTCTCTGCTGTGGACAACGGATTTAACACGCTCATCCTCCTGTCACCCTTCTAAGAACCACGTAATGAACTCAAATAGCGGACAAACAACACAACATGCAGACAAAAACACGTTCTTACAGCTAAAAGGAGCTTAAAATACCACTATATTAAGAACTAAATATGTAGGTTTATACGTTTACCGGGAACTGGGAAAAATAAATTAATAAAAAAATACGCCCACACGAAAGCCATGGAAAGCAACCCCTGGATCAAACAGAGCTTGTTCCTAGTACCGCCTTCACTGTGCGTACTTAACTCTATGAAATGAGTGTTGGAGCGGATGACGAGGAGCAATTGGACTTAAAGGGCAATTCATGTTACGATTTTAGAAGAAATACGACAGGGAGATGGCAGCGGTGGGGCAACAAAGATAAATCAGATAATGAGGCAAAAAAAAATGAGATAAAGCGAGTGGCGGATGATTTATATGAAGGTGATTGACAAGAAATGATAAAATAAGAGGTTAAAAAAGAATGGAAAGGGAAAAAAAAGTCACTTACAAAAAATTCGAGAAAGGAGAGAGTGGAAATATATAAGAAGGGAGCGGAAGAAGTGGTCGAAGGCGAAGACTGGCAGGTGGAGGAGATGGAGGATGTACGAGGCAGTAAAGATGGGAAAGAAGAGAGAGTGTGCGAAGTGGCGGTGGTGGAGCTGCGCAGGAAAGGAAAGCTTGTGGATTGCCAGGGAAGGAACAAAGATATTTACAACCAACAAAGAGAGGTAAGTGAAGGACAGGTGGAGGACAGATGGAGATAAGTGGAGGACAGGTAAGCACTTTGCAGATCCACAAAAATGTGCACTGACGATGAATGAGTGCGTGCGGTCTGCCAACTGTTCTGCTGTGTGTGTGTGTGTGTGTGTGTGTGTGTGTGTGTGTGTGTGTGTGTGTGTCTCTCACTCTCTCTCTCTCTCTCTCATCTCTCTCTCTCTCTCTCTCTCTCTCTCTCTCTCTCTCTCTCTCTCTCTCTCTCTCTCTCTCCCCAACACGCATAAAAATAAAGACCAAAATATACTCCCCAATATCCAGCAGGTAAGGTAATTTCAGCGGCCTGGGATTGGCTTCCACTGTAACGTTATAAGGGGATACAGTAGAACATTGTGGCGCCGCTTGCATTACTCGCAAAACTGCATTCGCTCCTCCTCCTCCTCCTCCTCCTCCTCCTCCTACTACTACTACTACTACTACTACTACTACTGCTACTACTTTTTTTCATATTTTCTGGCGTGAGATTACGAAGTAGTTTATGGTGTGTGTGTGTGTGTGTGTGTGTGTGTACTTCCTTGCCCTAATATCGCTGCCAGTAACCCTCTTTAAGGGCTAATAAATATTGGTAGAGTACCGTAAAGACCGATTTGGTTGTCCATAGACCGGTTATAAAGTCTCTCTCTCTCTCTCTCTCTCTCTCTCTCTCTCTCTCTCTCATCTCTCTCTCTCTCTCTCTCTCTCTCTCTCTCTCTCTCTCTCTCTCTCTCTCTAAGGTTACTGTTTCGAAAATGTCCGTCGACCCACACAACCAGTCCATCCTCACGTGCCTGTTTGCACTTACGAATTAAGCTCACAGATGCAAACCTGCTCTATAATTTATTTTTTATATATTTTCCTAGTAGATTTATTCATTACGGAAGGATCATAACTACATACACGCTGCACATCGCTCTGCATCCACTTCTTTATCAGGACATTAACGGATAGTAAGGAAATATTTCACTAAGAATTCCGTGATTAATTAACTGGTTTAATGTGAACCATTCCATTAGATTCCCTTGAGAGTGTCTCTGTGAAGGGAAATAGGTTTAATGCTGCCGGCACACACTTGCTTCCCACCCCCTCCCCCACCGCTCGCTCTCTCTCTCTCTCTCTCTCTCTCTCTCTCTCTCTCTCTCTCTCTCTCTCTCTCTCTCTCTCTCTCTCTCTCTCTCTCTCTCGCAACTTCACGCTCCAGAGCAACACACATACGCCCTCTCCTCCCTGCCAGCACACATAGTTACGACTATAACTCCCTCCCCCCCTGTCAACAAACAAGGCTTCCTCTTCCCCTTCCAGCAAATAGGCCTTTTTCTCACCATACATTCCGTACCTACGAGTATGCAACCTTCTCTACCGCTACACAAACACGCCAACATACAAACACATACAACCCTGACCTCCTCACATACTGGTGGTGCCTCTGAATAATGACACCGAGGCCAAAACAATTGAACCCAATTAGACGACGCGCGCGAGCACGCACTCATGTGTGTGTGTGTGTGTGTGTGTGTGTGTGTGTGTGTGTGTGTGTGTGTGTGTGTTAATTCATGGTCACTTTACGAGGAAACACGTTAGAAGGATATCATGTTTACTCATTTATGTGATTTTTTCCATCAAACAAAATCACCAGTGACGCGGTTCTGTCCTCTGAATGAGCTGTGCATACCAGTGTGACGATCCGCCCATCGCTGGCTGCCCCTCAACCAATGCTCCTGATTTAACGCTGTCACACACGTTACCCTCCGTGAACTGATGAATTGACTACATCCGAAACTAAGCAACTATACTCGTCAAAGGGGAGTCGTTTGCTCATGTGAACAGTTGATGAAATACAAATAAACATATTCACTACCTTTGGGAATTAATAATTATGTGGAAAATATTCTACATCCGATATTTTTTTCCAGTGCATACTTAAAATGCCCAGATTTCCACTTCTATGTTACACGGGCAACATTTCACTCAGAGAATCTTTTTGAATTTCTAAATTCAATCCTTCTAAACACGAAACCATTTTTATCGTTGTTTATTGGTGTGTACCAGGACCAAAATACAGAATGTGGGATGGGAAAGATGGACAAAATGACACTCGCCGACTTAAAAGCGTTTCGTAGAGGACAACAAAGAAGCACAAGTTTGGCTCGTAAAGTAAGAGGATGGAAGGTTTATTGGCGAAAAACGAGAGAAGTATTTCTCTTCAAAGTCACTGCTGGAATGTCTGCTGGAAAGTGTCGCTGGCTGTTCAAGAGATGGTTGGTACACACGGCAGCAGCAAAGGCCCACGCTGTGCACGCATGCAGAAGCCGACACTCGCTTTCCTACCTTATCGTCTGTCTAACAAACTGAAGTGGAGCATTAAATATATATATATATATATATATATATATATATATATATATATATATATATATATATATATATATATATATATATATATATATATATATATATATATATATATATATATATATATATATATATATATATATATATATATATATATATATATATATATATATATATATAGAGAGAGAGAGAGAGAGAGAGAGAGAGAGAGAGAGAGAGAGAGAGAGAGAGAGAGAGAGAGAGAGAGAGAGAGAGAGAGAGAGAGAGAGACTCTTCAATCACTCATGGCATTCCAAATCATTAGTGACTATTGTATAACAGCACACATCCATGGAAAGACGAGTTGTAACAAATGAAATATGACACTGTTGGGAGAATTCATTTACCCCTTTCCCATGCACACTTTGGAACTATCTGCCTTATATAGCTTATGCACATTCTCATAATTCCAACACTTAATTAAGAACAAAATATCTGGACATCTCTAGAAATACATAAACTTTGTCTTCTTACCCATTACACAGTTTTGGGAAACGTTGATGAAGCGAGATGGTTACATGCCATCGAAAATAGTTATATCACACTAAGCTAATAAAAAACAAAGTGAACGTTCAGGTAGATATAAATGGCATTTCCTAGACATTTCCTTATGAGCCAGCACCGGGAAGCATTCGGTCACTCACGTCCTGATCAAGAGTCAAACCCAAGCCGGACTGAGGCAGCTCCCAGACAGCCGTGTTACGTCCTCCATCAAGTGGACACACATAGCTTGTCGCGTGGGCTAATTGGCATGCGTGCACATGACACCAATCATCGCCACTACATGTAATAACACCTGCACGTGACGGCCAGACGCGGAGGAGAGACCAGCCATGGCGGCCACTCTGCTCGCCGAATCGCAGCAGCAGAGTGCAAGGGTAGGTGCTTTTGTAAATCAGTGTGGGTATGTAGATTTTTTTGTTCCTGTTCAAACGGTTGAGTGGGCGGCAAATATTCACAAAAAATAATTAGGCCTAAAATAAAACTGCTCGTGTCGGCGGAGACGTTACATGAATCAGTCCGTCATGGACGTCTCTCACAATAGTGGGTCTGAATATCACACTGAAAAATAAACGAGGTGAACGTTTGGCCGCATCAGGCAGAGCCAAGTGGAGATCGTTACACGCGGGTGATGGCGGCATGGAGGCAGGGGGCTGCGGCGGGGGAAGCTAAAATACTGGATTTAATTTTTATTTACATCGACTACATATTCAAAAGAAAAAAAACATGCTTTATAGTATTCCCTTAACATAAAAAAAAAAAAAAAATAGTCGTATATATACTTTTTTTTTTAACTATAATAGTAATTTACCAATGTAAACATCAGGAAATATTTCATGCTAATACAGATTCAGGCTACATGCAGTACTACCATGATAATCCAGAGAAAAATATTTCAAGAATGCCACCTTACACACACACACACACACACACACACACACACACACACACACACACACAATGATGCATACATTTTCCCATCAGATCTAGACTGGATGTTAATCATATTTCATTGTTTAAGAGATATATGGAGGCGGATGAGGAGGAGGAGGAGGACTGAAAGGAGTTGAGGAAGGGAAAGGAAAATGAAAAGATTGTTTGCCGCACCCACGCGCGCGCGCGCACGTGCACACACACAGACAAAGACAAAGACACAGACACAGACTCAAATATTTACGTATTATTCGTGAACCAGCACCATACCACTGTCACCAACAGAAACAACAACAACAACAACAACAACAACAACAACAACAACCACAACAGAAACAAAAACAAATGTCATCAGCAGCAACAACAATGCATTAACACCGTCTGAAAACTCAAAAGAAAACAATAGACACTTCATTTTTGTCCTTTCCACCACCGAGAAGAGACGCAATCACCAGAAAACCTGCACGAATAGGCGTGTAGGTGTGTTTGTCTTGGAGTGTGCTGGCTGGCGGGCTGGCGAGAGGAGGAGGGGGAGAGGTGGGGTTCCCAGCATGGCCAGTCATCTGCGCTCAATCTCCTCTCTGCTAACGAGCCAAATATTTGCTTACTATTCTGTAGGCTGAACTGCGGTACACCAGCCCACGCCGCCACTGCAAGGACCACAGAGTCACAGCCTAAGGAAAGCAAACAATGGTAAAAAAAAAAAAAATAAGGAAATCAAACAATGGTAAAAAAAAAAAAAAAAGAGAGAGAGAAAGTAAGACCACATACGCAATGCTTCCTTTCCTTTCTGTCTTTATCTTTTTGCCTCCAGCTTCGCTTTTGCCTCCAGCTTCGCGTCTGTACTGTGATCGACTTTCCTTCTGTTTGACGCCTCTAGGTGATGTAACCTATGATTTGCTGAAATTCAACTGACTTTTCCGAGTATACATACATTTTTCCTTAGCGAATATAAATTGTTTAACGTAAAATTCTCTGCCTGCGCCTATCTTCACATGTTATACGCTAGAGAGAGAGAGAGAGAGAGAGAGAGAGAGAGAGAGAGAGAGAGAGAGAGAGAGAGAGAGAGAGAGAGAGAGAGAGAGAGAGAATTTTCAGTCTATTTTTTTACTTTTCCGGATGAAAAGTTAGTTAGAATAGAAAAGTTAGAATAAGTGAAAAAAAACAACCTCACATGTTTTTTCTTATCTAAACTTCGCACTGGCATCAACAATAAATAGAAAAATATGCTTCTAAATTTACCAAGATTACCACTAGATATTATGAATGTATTACTGATCGCATTCCGGAAATACTCCGAGTTTCTGGTTAAATTATATAGTACACTAAAGGTCAAGGATGGATGCAGTGCTCAATAGGCGGCCACCAGTCCCGCTCATCACCACCCGAGGGACGCTGAAGCAAACGCTGACCGACTGGATTCAGGGACGCCTTTGATTGTGACTGAACTTGAGTAGGTTCAGAGAGAGAGAGAGAGAGAGAGAGAGAGAGAGAGAGAGAGAGAGAGAGAGAGAGAGAGAGAGCGTCTAGAGGAAGAACGAATAGTTAAAAACAGTAGATACATACAGGAACAAAACAAGCAAAAAAAAAAAAAAAATAAATAAATAAATAAATGAAATAAAAAATCAAATAGAAATAATAAACAAATAAATAAATAAAACGTGGGAGAACCTAGTTACAATTACACAAATTAAGGTAAATTGAGAAGACAAAGAAACAGAATGAAATAAATGAAATAAAGAGAAACACACACACACACACACACACACACACACACACACACACACACACACACACTGAAAATACAGCCGGAACAGAAGGGAGAACAACGTTGGGAAAAAAAAAAAAAGATTGGAAAGAAACAGGAGAAAAGGGTGAGAGCAAGGCGCGGCAAGCAAAAAGAATATACATCCACTGGCGAGAGAAGAGTTACTGACATTTCTTTTTTCTTACTAAGCATTCCGTACAGATTTATTTGCTTGAATACATTTTACATCTCGAATCCTCAGTCCCGGTAACAGTTTCTGGGGCTGATGTTATTGTCAGACATCTTTTCGATATAAAGTTTTCTTGTGAGAATTTTGTCTATATGTATAAGCAAATCTGAGGAAAACTAGCCATGAAAATACGAATAGTTTCTTTCATTCAGCGCTTCTCTACCTTACATAAGTAAAGTTCTTTTTCCCTTGGATATACTAAATGTTATTCTCCTATCTAGGGTATACTCATACAAGGTTTAAATATGTAATGTGAAAAATGTATATTTCCATTGTCATATTTCCAATGTCATGAAGTATATTTTCACCTTTATAATCATATGTTATTGAAATTCTCTCGTCACATTTGGATATATATAAATGTTACTCTCTTCTCTAACGTTTGTTTACAAATATTATGAAATCACCGTAAAGGGGAGCAGTTTGAGTCTACATCACACAGTACATTTCAGGTTTCATGCTCTGTGTTATTCAGTATTTTCGCAACATCTCCATCTGACGTTTATTCAAAGTAGTACCTCATAAGATACAAGAAGCTGTCAGAACAGTTATCTTCTCTGTGGTAAAGACAGTTATACTTGTTTGGCTGTCATTCAACATTTCCAGTCTATTTTCACGTGATATTTACTCACCTGAATGTGCATCTCTCAAGATGGCATTACGGTCTGGAACTAAAGCAAATATTTCATGCTTCAACACAGGAAAGTGTGTGTGTGTGTGTGTGTGTGTGTGTGTGTGTGTGTGTGTGTGTGTGTGTGTGTGTGTGTGTGTGTGTGTGTGTGTGTGTGTGTGTGTGTGTGTGTGTGTGTGTGTGTGTGTGTGTGTGTGGTGTGTGTGTGTGATATTTTTAAAGAAATTATATATATTTCACTATTGTCCAGACTATTGACCACCACCGTTATCTTCTCCATCTCCTTCAACTCCTCTTCCTTCTCTTTCTTATTTTTGTTCTTTGTCCGTCCCTTTTCCATCCACCTTCACACAGTTCGATTAGCTCAATTAATTCACCGGCAGCAGAGCGTCGGGGCCACGAGATAAGGAATACATTTTACTCCTTCAGCAGCGAGCCGCCTTTCAACTCAGGAATGCCCACGCCCGCTGCTGAGGCTTTTATTGTATCTCTGAGTATTTACACAACGCAGGACCATCAAGGGGGAGGACGAGGAAGAGGGGAAGAAACAACAAGTGATAAGTGAAGGAAGAGGAGGAAGAGGAGAAAATAAACATGGTAAGGAGGAAGAGAAGGAAGGAGAGAAGGAAGGTAAAAGGAAAAGAAGGAGCAGAAATAAGCTTGAAGAGATGAAGAAAATAACTATTATAGCAAGAAATTGTTGAAGGTGTTGGGAGAAAACAGAGGAAAGGTTAGAAGAGAAGAGGGAACTGGACGAGGAGGAAGTGAAGTAGGATGGAGTGAGGTAGGAGGAAGAAAAAAGTGGAGGAAGGATTTTTAAGAGGTGGGGCTGTATGAAGAAGATTGGAAAGGAAGAGGGAGAAGGAAAATGAAGAAAATAACACTGAAAAAAATTAAAACAATCATTACTACGAGCACTTATTCTACTTCTTATCTATCCACGCCGCGGTGCCTCCTCAGAGCTACTGTAGGTTCCCAAGGATCAAATCTGCCACGTACTAAACACTGACGAAAAGAAGACTGAGAAAGGCAACTCATAGTTCAGAAACTACACGTATTGTTCATTAAAAGATAAGCATATTCTTCAGTCTTTCAGCTCAGAATATTTCCGTTTTTGCATTTTAATTTAACCTAAGCTCAGAAATTTCATGATAAAATACAAGTTTGAAGGTAAAAAATAAAAGTATTTACGCTGGTCAAGGACGAGTAAAAGGTACGCCGCATTTGTCAGTATCTCGAGTGACTGAGATTTTTGGCTGCCCGCGCTCTTGGGACGGATTCGGACAAGGAAAAGCACTCGTGTCCCCCTCTTTGGTGCAGGCCCGCGGATCAAGCGGGGAGCCTCATGGAACCCCAAAAAATCCATCCCCTGCAAGATGAAACCTTTTATGGAGACACATGACGCTAACTTCCTTTAATTATACCTTTCGCTTGTGTTCTAAACCATCAGTGCCTCTTATTTTACTACACTTTCTTCTTCTGTATCTTAAGAACATAAAATAAAATAAGGGAAGCTGCAAGAAGCCATCACTCCTACACATGCCAGTCTCTGTATTAAACCTATACTTACTTATTTCCACCTATCATTCTCATCCATAACCTTATCTAATCTTCTTTTAAAGCTTCCTGATGACTCAACACTAACAATCTGATTACTGTATCTTTTCCATTCGTACTTTACTTTCTCGCATCCCTTCATCCCCCATCACTCGTATGTACTTTGCTTTATGCCTTTAATCTCTCATCCCTCACCTCACCCCTCTCTTGAAGCTCTACTTGGCGTCCCGTCCACTATACTCTGCCCTCATTTTCTGTTTTTTATCACTCGTTTTTGGCCTTGTCTTTCATGTCCCCCCAGCAACTAGTTTTCCTTCCCTCAGTAACCTTTCTCGATTCGCTTCTCTCACTATTTTTTTTCTTACCAATGTTTCTTTTTTCTTGAATAAAAAAAGTGAGAAAGAAAAACATGAAGTATGGTGTGAGCTTGTTTTCTGATCCTGCCGCTCTCTCAGTGTTTCTTCCACTTATTTTTACAGCCCTGCGTGATGTGTGTGTATTGTAGAGGCATAACTTAAAGCTGCGGTGGTCATCTCATTGCCCGCCACCGATAGGTAGCAGCCGCCCGTGTCTCAGCATTTGCAGTTCCTCCAATCCCTCACCAGAGTTTGCCATCTCACGGGGGTTCAACTATACTAAAATTTCCGGGAGGTGAATTTGTTGCCCATCGCTCGATCGTTATCACCTGCCCATCACTCACAAGTCGTTTCCACCTGCCGACTCAATCGCTCTTTGCCGCTCACCGACTCCCCTCTAATACAAACAGCATCGTGCCTCATCCTTCCTCGTTCTGATTGTGTGTATATACTAAACAAGACCACCACCACCACACCACCACCACCAATACCAGCAACAGTAGTAGTAATAGTAGTAGTAGCAGCAGCAGCAGCAGCAGCAGCAGCAGCAGCAGCAGCAGCAGCAGCAGTAGTAGTAGTAGTAGTAGTAGTAGTAGTAGTAGTAGTAGTAGTAGTAGTAGTAGTAGTAATAGTAGTAGTAGTAGTTGGTGTGGTATGTATATTTTATGTAGATGCCTCAAATGAACATATGAGGTTAAAGATTAAGTTTATTGCTTATCTTTGAAACTTTTTTGAAGTGATCCGAGTTACAGTAGTCCTCTCTCTTTCTCTCTCTCTCTCTCTCTCTCTCTCTCTCTCTCTCTCTCTCTCTCTCTCTCTCTCTCTCTCTCTCTCTCTCTCTCTCTCTCTCTCTCTCTCATCTCTCTCTCTCTCTCTCTCTCTCACCACAAACCACATGTGCCACATGAGAATGAATAGCTCGAGATAAAATTTCCTGAAGCATGGCAGATGAGAACTACTGCAAACTTGAAGGACGAAAGAAAGGCATACAACTTTCTCTCTCTCTCTCTCTCTCTCTCTCTCTCTCTCTCTCTCTCTCTCTCTCTCTCTCTCTCTCTCTCTCCAGACTGGTAAAAATGGAGATACGTGCCTCCAATTCCGCCCACAACATGGAAGCAAGAATAGACCAACTGACCTTCACGGGGAGTTTATTTAAAGCCGATTCATGGAGAAGGATAAAAAACAAGTGGGGAAATGACAGAGAGAGAGAGAGAGAGAGAGGAGAAGAGAGAGAGAAAGAGAGAGAGAGAGAGAGAGAGAGAGAGAGAGAGAGAGAGAGAGAGAGAGAGAGAGAGTCACACATAGAGGCAGAAAGACAAGTAAAGAAATATAGACAAAAAAAATATTACGGTAGAGAGAAGGTGCAGAGCAAGGGAGGCAGAAGGAATTAACTACAGATTAAATATACATTAAAATCAAGAGACTGACACTTAATTACTAGAACAGCGAATGCCTCCCACCCACCTGTTCCTTAATTTATGAACAAATATCTAATACCTTAATACTCGCGATGTGTTGAAAAAAAAAATACATATATATATACGTAGGACCCTGTGAATGAATTATGTGGATCTACATATTGATTGTACCAGTAATGTTCCTAACTTTGAAGTAAAATAGAAGCGCAATTATCAGCCCTTCATGATTCCACTGCACCTGTTGGTTACCTGTCTATTCCAGGCCACTTTAGCGGAACATTATTTCTTCACCTTATTCTCTATCGTGCTTATAAGTTGCGTCCTGCTTCGCCGCCGCCTCTCCTACACACCCCGCCTCGTCAACACCTCGCACCGTTGTTAAAACCTTCGAACCTGAGCTAGTTACGATTTATCATGGCAACGAAGCAAAACACAACTAATGACCGACTGTGCATACGCAGGAACAAATTATAACATCGTGTCTTTCCAAACCGCAGCTCCTTTCCCTTCACATCACGCACCAGCAAACACATGAAGACCTCTTTAGTTGCGTCAAACAGTTCAAGGTTGACGAGCGTGGCGGTGACGAGGGAGGAGGGAGAGAGGTGATTCGAGCCTCCTTTAACAATAAGAAGCCCTCCAGGAGCTATCCATTCCGTACTTTATCCACTTCCCTCTCCAATAATTCTCCTGTCACCATCCTTTCTCGACGATGCTATCTTCTCCCTTCCTCCTTCAGCGTCATGGTATCTCTCTTTCCCTTCCTTGCTCTATATTGTCTTTCCCACGTTGTCATTTCTCTCTTCCATTCTTCCTTCCTCCTTTCATCTTAACCCTCTCCTCTCACTTCCTATATTTCTGTCTGGTGTATCTCTCTCTCTCTCTGTCTCTCTCTCTCTCTCTCTCTCTCTCTCTCTGCAGACCCTTTGCACTCAAGGTTATTTTTCGCCGTCCTGTTCGCTTTCTTACTTTTATAAACACACACACACACACACACACACACACACACACACACACACACACACACACACACACACACATGAGAGAGAGAGAGAGAGAGAGAGAGAGAGAGAGAGAGAGAGAGAGAGAGAGAGAGAGAGAGAGAGAGAGAGAGAGAGAGAGAGAGAGAGAGAGAGAATAAAAAATATAATAATAATAATAATAATAATAATAATAATAATAATAATAACAATAATAACAATAATAATAATAATAATAATAATAACAATAATAATAAAATAATAATAATAAAAATAACAATCATAACAAAGACAAAGAACCAGACAGTAAAGTTGTAATTTTTTTCCACTCAGATGGGATGGGGTGCTTCATGTTTATGCACCGTGTCAGTTTAATGTCCGTCGTAATGTGAATAAAATGACACGTGGAAGAGAAACACAAACACTTAACCCTGAATACCTCAATCTGCAGTCAATTTCGTTTTATCGTTATCCTCATCTCCTCCTCCTTGTCCACCTCTTCCTCTTCCTCCTGTCCTTACTCCTGCTGCTGTCACTCCTCCTCCTCCTCCTCCTCCTCCTTCTGTCACTCCTACTCCTCATCATTCTTTTCTTTTCTTATCCTCTCTTTTCTTCCATTTCTACTAAGAAGTATCGTTCCAGCTTTAAGCATGAGTTAGTCCAAGCTCACACGAATGTTCCGGGACACGAAGGAATCAATAACCATTCTCGACTCTGGTTAGGCGATGAACGGCGGAGGCATGGCAAGCGAAGGACGACTGGCAAGGAAGAGGAAGAGCAGGAGATGAGACCGGCATGCCCAAAAAATACTTGAGGGATGAGTGAACGTGAATGAAGACTAGACGTTGTGACAAAATGCAAATAATGAATGTGAAAGGAAGGGACGCTGCAGGGAAAAGAGGTCGCAGGGTGAAATGTAGTGATGGCATAGGGTTGGTGCCTGGAAGTGAAGGTCAGGTATATTTTGGTCCAAACTAAGTAAATGCATGTCCCTGATTTTGGTGGTCTCAAAACCTGGACATTTTTTGATGCATGGAAGACTAAAGATATAGAGCTCGCCGAGAGAGAGAGAGAGAGAGAGATGAGAGAGAGAGAGAGAGAAGAGAGAGAGAGAGAGATGAGAGAGAGAGAGAGAGAGAGAGAGAGAGAGAGAATCAGGTCAAGGTTAAGAGTCCTTTCACTGCTAGAAGGAAGCAATTTACGGCACCAACCAAATTATTTTCCCAGTCCACTCTGCATTCAAACGATTCTCAAGACGTTCAAGATCACTGCACATAACGGAGGAGGAATAGCTCGCCTGTTTCTCCTCTCATCCGTTTTTTCTGCCTGTCTGCCTGTCCATCTGCCTATCTGTCTATCCATCTACCTGTCCGCACGCCCACCAACTCGTCCTCTCTCTCGCCTTCCACTTCCTCCCTCCATACCCCTTTTTGTTAACATACTAAAAAAGAAGATAAACTCGAGATCCAACGAAATTTTTTTTTCCCTGATTCTTTTCGGTAAGGAATGTAATTAATTTTCTAAAGCTGATTTTTTTTTCTCTTCGTAATGAAAGCCTTGGTACAGGAAGTAAAACTTCTACTCACACTGAAAAAGGAAAGAAAAATGCAACACGCACCAGCCCTTTTCCATCGTCTTTCATTCAAACATTTCGACCTGGAGGGACAATGGAAGTCAAAATCAAGGTGGGGGCGCAGTTCCAGGAATAAGACCGCCTTTGTTTTTATCTTATTTTTATTTTTTCAATTCTTTATTCCTGCTTCGCCCACGTATATTATTAACCCTTTCACTCATATGGATCACTTCACAACACTAAAAGCATACAGGATACAGCAGGGGAACTTTATATTCCGTGTTTCATCATCACCCACAATCCCACTTACTTGTCCAAATCTACACTAAGAGCACTGTATAAAAATCCTCACCAGCACCTACAAGACAGAAGCAAGTGATTAAAAAAAAAAAAAAAATCAAGTTTCCGGCCAGTATAATGTCAAAATATGAAACAATAATAAAAAAAAATAAATAAAGTTTCAGGGCGATTTGTGATTAGGAAAAGATATGTTCTATGGCAGTGAAAGCTTTAAGCTGCACTGAGTCAGGCGCTTTCCATAATGATGTTAGATTTGTAGTCAAGAATTGAGAGATCCATGCTAGGTTAGTGCAACCAATCTTCGACATTCTGACGCAGTGTTACATATGAATTCCTTTAGTATCAGTTGTATTGTGTTAAGTATGAAAAAAAAAAAATCTTTAGAAACTCCTTACCGCCCTGCGTCCCTCGCTGGATATGAGAACACTGTAGCCTAAGACGGTTCGTATTACCCCCTTCCTTATTCTCTGCACATGGACATGTTAATTACACAACATGTGGGAAGTCCGTATTATCCATTTTACTTCTATAGATAGAGTGTGGTGCTCGTAAGGTGGTGCTGCTCCTTTCTAGATTCTAGCTTCTTCTTCAAACTAGCTTAAGAAAATATGAGACAGATCGATGACAGTAAAAACAATTCATAGGAAAATAGACAAAACAAGAAATAATACATGAACACTGAAATAAGAAAAGAAGACTAAATGCAGATCAGTCCACCCATTAGAACAACAACAAATAGTACACACACACACACACACACACACACACACACACACACACACACACACACACACACACATGAGATAAAGTCAAGAGTTGAGCAAAGGAGGAAAAATTTAAATCGCTGGAAGTGCAGAAAAGAGAGCCTGGCAAATAGAGCAGACGAGAGGGGCGAAAATTTCCAGGGAGTGAGATGCGGAGGAAGAAAGTTTGATGAAGTAGATGGCTAGGGAGCGTCAAGGAATAAAAAGAGGAAGATAAGAAACGAGAGGCAAAGAGAAAGTGGAGAAAATGGATGGCAGGCTGGCTCTCATAATAAAGTGGTCTGCACGTGAAAATTTTTCTCGTTCTGGGTTACTTTGCTCTAATCTTGAGAAAAGAGAAAGAAAAGAAAAAAAAAACCTCCGCTCCTGCTCCTTGATTCTGCACAAGCCTTTTAATCATTTAGTGAATATATCATTATCATCTACATCCCACTATCAACACAAACCGAAGGAGTAATGGGCCCGTATTCTGACACGTTTTGTCCTCTCGCCACGACTATTTTCTAAGGCAACGGAAATGATTAGCCGGGTTCTTAAGAGAGTTTCTGTTAATAACGTAGAAATATCTGTCACTACAACCATACATAAATCCTTAAAAAACCTGTGTAACTTCAACTAGAGTTCTTCAAAATAGCTGAGGTGCGGTCAGAAATGTTTAAGAATACGGTCTCCAGACAATGGCTTACCACATTAACCCTAAAATTATCAATGGATTTTGACAATGCGATAACCTACTAACTTCTGGAACATCTATATCTATCAGTGCATATAATATATATATATATATATATATATATATATATATATATATATATATATATATATATATATATATATATATATATATATATATATATATATATATATATATAAACCTTGACATTTAGAACAGAAGTGTGTGTGTGTGTGTGTGTGTGTGTGTGTGTGTGTGTGTGTGTGTGTGTGTGTGTGTGTGTGTGTGTGTGTGTGTGTGTGTGTGTGTGTGTGTGTGTGTGTGTGTGTGTGTGTGTGTGTGTGTGTGTTGTGTGTGTGCAGGTGGCGAGCTAGGGCTTTCGGAAGGCTAAAGGAGGAGGAGGAAGTGGGAAATGAGATAAAGTGTTGCAGTAAAAGAGCATAAAAGAGAGAGTTAAGAAATGCTTAAGGTGATGAATGAAAGCGAGATAATGCAGGAAAGGAACGGGGGGGAGAGAGAGAGAGAGAGAGAGAGAGAGAGAGAGAGAGAGAGAGAGAGAGAGAGAGAGAGAGAGAGAGAGAGAGACAGAGAGAGAGAGAGAGAGGCTGAAGCAGGAGGCTCCTTGGACTGAAACATCAGTCTTCCCACCACTGCTGCCTCGGCCCATCGATTCTCCTGCCAGACACTCTTCTCACAGATGCCTCCTCGACCCGCCGATCAGCAGGACGAAGTAGGAAGAGGAGGAGGTGGAGGAGGGGGTGGAGATGGAGGAGGAGGAAGGTTAAAAGACACAACAACGGTAGGCAAGACGAATTCAAAGTTCTCAGACACACCAGCCAGCCGGGTCTAAGACACACGATATGTCTTCCTCGCATAAAGCAAACTTCCACTGAACTTAAATGTTTTTTTGGAGACAGATAAAGCGTGATTTTGTGAAGGTGACTGTCGCCTTAACACAGTGGTTTCCAAGTTTTATATATATTTATTTGTTTTTCTTTAATTTTCTTATTATGCGTTATTATTTTTGGCTATCTGCGCCATAATGCAGCATGTGATGTAGTAACAAGGGAAAGATGGAGGAAGTATCAACATGCAATGGGAGAACAGACTGAGGGCACTGGAAAGGAGCGAAAAGGAAGGCATAACAACGGTTACAAACAGTATATTATGAAAAAAAATCATTGTTGTTTTTTGCTGCATTAATCACTAGTAGTTTTTGAGCTGAAGTGAAAAAAGATAAATTTTTGGTGTCGACGGAGGACAGTAACGAAGTTTAAGTGCAGGATCGTCCGCCAATGCCGCTATTATCGGGAATATCCAGACAGTGGGAGCCAACTAGCCACAGAGAGCTGGGGAAGTGCCAGGGAAAAACCAGGGCCTGGGAGAATGCCAGGGATAGACTGCACGATAGAAGATAGGCAGCAGGAAGGGAGGAAGGGAATGCCCGCTGGACGAGGCCCCGAGATTGTGGCAGCTTCATTGGTGAGAAGAGCAAAAATCGGGAGCATGTAAAGAGATTAATGTGCCTGAATGAAGAGTCCAATGCGTGGCAAGTGGAGGCCCTGGAAAGCAGTGTGTCCATTGCGGCCAGAATGGTGAAGGACCAACCAGGAATAGGAAATACGGACTCAAGAACTTTATTACCGTGAAGACTGGCAATTAAAAAAAAAAAAAAAAAAAGAGTAATGATGACATTACGAGAAAAAATGCATTAAGATTTTAAGTACTACAATCAGGAAAAAAAAAAAAGTTATGAAAGTATGGTAAGGCTCACCTTAAGTTTCATATTATCCAACCACACAATAGAAAGAATGAACAGACATGGTATAATGTATATAGATATGTGCCCATATAGGTAACTGTAAATAAGTTTAAATCCACCTCCACAGGCGCCACACTGAGATCATGCAAAGCAGCCATTCCTCGCCGCCTCTTTCTTGTCGTTGAGCCTCAAATGGCTCATGAAAAGAAAGTAACATCATATATTACGAGCTGATCGAGATTTGCTGGTCTATATGAGTCGGAAAGAATTGTGTAGTGCTGAATGTAATATTTAGACGATTACACACAACTTAAATCATTGCCTTCTAATTATAACTAACTGCACATGATTAAAAATACAAGAAAAAAAAAAAGATACATAAAACAACGCCACGTCTTTATAGCAGCGAAATCACACGACCTAGTAAGGCAGTATTGCGTTCTGAGTAAGATGTGCTGGACACCTTGCCACCCCAATAGCCAGCACAAAAATAACTCCACTTTTACCCTCGAGTTCAACCACAGTATAAACAGAAACGTTGGGAAGGGAGACTTGTAAGAGAATATTAGATAAAGTTACACAAGGGTGAGGAAAGAACTCTTATGAGGCTGAGAAGGTGGCTGAAGGAAGGAACTGAAGCAAGCCAAACTCGTGATTTTACAGGCAAAAGCACGTAAGAAAAATACCAATCAGTTCCAAGTATTTCAAATAATAACGCAGCTACAACGCCATTAGACTTGACAAATCTGAATCAAGGGACACGTTCTCAAAATTCTCGGCAATGTAATACACGGAGCGCCTTGCAGCATGTTGAGCATAATGTTGCCTCCGCCCTGCTAATTAATCACTCGCTTCAGCGCTTGGTGTTATCTCATCCTCTACTCGAGACGCTTAGTTTAATGGCCAAGTCATGCTCCTCCCGCTCCTGGCTGCGAGTAATTGTTGCGTCGTTGCCAGATTCGCCCAATGACATCCAGTGCTTGTGTTAATACCGAGGCTCTTGTACTTAAATTTAAGTGAGAAAACAATTTCTAGTGAAAGAAATTAAGAACTCTGGTAAACGTAGAGACGTATCAGATACATGTACTTGTGGGAAGTGACGAGAGAGAGAGAGAGAGAGAGAGAGAGAGAGAGAGAGAGAGAGAGAGAGAGAGAGAGAGAGAGAGAGAGAGAGAGAGAGAAACCATTATTCATTAGTTGTGGTTAGTCAAGTTTCTCTTCACAAGTACCAGGAATAGAACACACGACAAAGAAGAAAAAAATAGTCCCAGACTTTTCTTTCATTGCACATTATCATCACCGCATTCATGACAAGCCTTTGTATTTTTTTTATTTTTTTTATTTTTGTCATCATTCTCCTGCATGTCCTTTGTGTACAGAAACATATTTTTCAGCCTGGTAAGTGTGGAATACATAAAGTACGTCAGTGTATGAATATGTACCGCATTAAGGCAAGAAGCGTGTGTTTAATTTTCTTTATTATAATACATATACTACTTTCATTAACTAAATTGTTATATTACACTTTTCCCATGGAGTAGAAAACGAGGCAATATCTCGGGCCATGTGTGCACGAGTATTTTGTATTTGTGACTTGCACGGAGTAAAATAAAAAGACACAATTAGCGAAGCAAATAGAGCGTACAGGGACACCAGAAAACTTCAATTATGAGGCAATTAGAGAGGAGAAAAAGGGAAGGGAAGGCGCCGGTGTATAAAAAGACAATGTGGGGAGCATGAACGATACAAATGTTTCAGTGTTCCGTGTCCTGCACTGCACTTCCTTCCTTACGTGTGTAATACTATCGCATTTCCCTTCCCTCACTTGTGCATCTCCTTTGTTACACAGGACGACCTTCTTGTTTTCCTTCCACGCTCTCCATTCATTTCTTTTTCTTACCGGGAGGAATATATACTTGAAGCATTTTTCATGTAAGACACATCACCTCATTTACCGTTTTTTCGTCCTCTCCTGCCGTTCCATATTTCACGAGGACTGTTGCTTATGTATTCCGAGGAAAGTTCTTGCCTCGTGTGACAATAATTGCTTGCTAGGTTCCTTCCCCCTTTACTCCTTCCTTCCTGGGACGTTCTGTGCAATCCTCGCTGCGTCCCTCCAAATATTGAGGATCAAAGGCAGATCAGATTGAGTCTGGTAGCGTCTTTTTTCACTTAATTAATTGTTTATTTATTTATTTTACCTCTCTCTCCCAATGAGCTTCTCTTCTGTCGTTCAGTTCTGTTGTTTCACCGTCACCTTCTCTTCGAACAATGAATAGTCGCTGAAGTTTGCGCCTATAAAACCTACAAATTTAGTAAAAGAAGCACACATAACACATTTTCGACATATAATTTTGAACATTTCTAAATCCATACTTTGAAGAAACTCATTATTATTTTTATTTATTAATTTATTTTATTTTATTTATTATTTTTTTTCAATCGCGTCTTGTGTTACTCACCTTTCCTTGCCCTTATTTTTTTCCGATTACAAACTCCAATTTATAGTCTACTCTTGTGGCCCTCCCACTGCTTATATGGAGGATTTCCGACACAAAAACAGGGATGCCACTTGGAAAACCTTTAATACCTCTTCGATTTCCAATAAAATAGCCATTTCTTCCGCGCCACAGCGTCTAATGTTCGTGACGAGCGATATGAGGGTGATTGTTCCTGTTATGGAGACAAACAGTTGGTTCTACCTCAAATGTATCTGACCACCCGAGACGTCCAGATCACAAAAGGCTTACTAGTCAATATTCTTTAAAGAAATTATGATTTTTTTTTTTTTACAATATTCTGGACTTGTACAGTGAAATGACATTTTTTCTTTTCTAAAGGTTCAACCAGTTCCAGTGACGTAAAGGTAAAAACTGAGGTTTATTTCTACCGTTGCTTTGCTGTCCAGCGACTCAAACTGCTTTGGACAAGGGGAGGAAATGAAAGTTTTCCCCTGTTCCCTCGGTACTCTTACTAACAAAGACTGAAGGGGGAACGATCAGTCAAATATATTGGGTGTGCTGGCCAGAACTGAGGCCTGGCAGATCGTCCGGTACATCAACTCGTACTCTTTTCAAACCTGAAGCTTCGATTCAGCCCTGAAAACGAGGCCAGAGTAGATCAGTTGTGCCGAAAGCTGCCGTTTAACCTTTTCACTGCGGTATGAAACAATTCACAGCACTAAAAGCAATGTATGTAGTCTTTACAAGCATCTACAAAAAACAAGAGCATAAATAAGAATAGGTTTTGCAATTTCTAGCCAGTACAATGTTTGAAGATGGCTGCAGAACAACATGTGCCAAACAACAGTGAATGGGTTAAATCAAAACCCTCAAGTCATCACAGAGCTTCACCTCCATGTAGAACCATCCCATCTGAATTTCCCAACGTTATCATCAAAGCAGACAGAGAGAACTTAGAACTTCCATCGGTCCGTGCTACGTGTGGGTTCAAGGGCAGAGGTTGAATGATAATGCATATTACTCTCGGCCCGGTAATACGACGAGAGAGAGAGAGAGAGAGAGAGAGAGAGAGAGAGAGAGAGAGAGAGAGAGAGAGAGAGAGAGAGAGAGAGAGAGAGAGAGAGAGAGAGAGAGAAAAAATAGACGGAGATAAACAGAGGTTACTTACAGACGTATAAAAGGGATCGGTCAATTATAGAGGATAAGAGGAATGGGTCATTAAAGGAGAAAGATAGCTACCAGTGAGGAAGAGGAATGAATTCAGTGGTGAAGGCAGAGAGAAATGAGTCAGTTAGAGACGGATAGGAAAGGCCATTTCAGGAGCGAAGCAAGAAGCGACAAATGGCTTCCTGGACGTGCTGCTGATTTGTGGACGGATCTTGTGAGAGTTAAGAGAATACTAGTGAAGGGTGGACTGTGCGCCCGGCTGTCTTGAGGGTACGGGTGATGGTAATGGGGGTGTGGGTTAGCTTAGTTGTTCACTGTTTTGGGAAGTGGTGATGGAGAAGGTGATGTTAGGACAGGTGGTGGGAGTAGTAGCAGTAGTAGTAGTAGTAGTAGTAGTAGTAGTAGTAATGTCATGATGGTATTGGTGATGATGGTGGTGTACTGGGTGAAGGTTGCATGTCGGTGGTGTTGGCGTAGGAGACGTGGTTTCAGGTACTGGTGTGCTAGCAAACCAATCACTGCCAAGATAAGGTTTATGTAAAAATTAACAAAAAAAATCACGTAACTGCGAACAACACATTGTGGGGGACTTGAAGGAGCATTAACTCGAACAAGAACGTAGACGAAAGGGAAGCGTGAAGTCAAACATGGGACAAAAGAGGAGGTCACACGTGTATCACAAGGTATGAGAATGAAACATCACATTATAGAAGTAAGAGATAACGTGGATAATACTAGGGTAACAAGTTGAGGGCAAAACGATGCGTGGGGATGGGGCAGAGAGGAGACACGAAAGAAAAGGTGTGTAATGAGAGAAGTAAAGGGGATGGGGGGAGTAAGGATGAGAGAGAGAGAGAGAGAGAGAGAGAGAGAGAGAGAGAGAGAGAGAGAGAGAGAGAGAGAGAGAGAGAGAGAGAGAGGAAAAGGTGCCGAGGAGAAGGAAGAGGAGGAAGGAGGAGGAAGAACAGAGACTTTCCTTCAAGAAGAAAGGGTCACACGTCTAAAGAAGAAGGATGGTTCAATTTTGGGAAAGAAGAGGAATGGAGGACTTGTTGGTAAAAGAGGAAAACATGTATTTACGAGGAGGCAAAGAATGGTGTGCACAGACCAGGAACCACGAAAAAAAGGAAGGAAGAAGAATAGTTGGAAAGGAGGGTGGAGGTGGAGGAGGAGGAGACGATAGAGACAAAAAGGAGAAAGGAAGCGTGCGTTGGAAAAGAAAGAGAGAGGAAAGGACAAATGATATTGATAGAGATGAAGACGTGGGCGGAAGAGGGTAATGACGTGAGAAGGAACAGAGGAGGAGGGAGAAAGAGTCGCAGAAGAGGGTTGTCGTTGACTAAATATGGCTGTTTTCCGCTCGCTTAAGTCTTGGGGACGCGGACGGAAGAGAGTTGTCCCGCTGCCAAAACACACACAGAGGACATTGAGGAGTGAATGCTGAGGCACAGACAACCTACAGATAAAAAAAAAAAAAAAAAAGATGTCAGATATGGATACTGCTGATAATAAGAGAACAAGAGGAGGTTTTTATTAGCAGTAAGTTAAGATAAGAGCGATGACGTGTTGTTGAGTAAAAAAACTTTATCCTTAGAGCGCATACATGGGGACCTGGTGATGCTGGTGGAAAAATGCCAAAGAATAAAAATCATAGATAAGAATGCTTTCCTAATAACTGTTGTTGCTTAGATTTTTTTTTATCATCATTCACAGACTGAATAATCTGCCTTGTCTGCCGAATGATGTCATTACTACAACAAATAAACTTTCCTATCTAAACAGTTATGGGCAGTGTGTGTATGGAAGTTACTATACGACCTAGAATGACAAAGACTTTCATCAGCGTGATTGGTCATAACTTACGTTACAACTTGATAGTGGAAGGAGAGAGAGAGAGAGAGAGAGAGAGAGAGAGAGAGAGAGAGAGAGAGAGAGAGAGAGAGAGAGAGAGAGAGAGAGAGAGAGAGAGAGAGAGAGAGAGAGAGAGAGAGAGAGAGAGAGAGAGAGAGAGAGAGAGAGAGAGAGAGAGAGAGAGAGAGAGAGAGAGAGAGAGACTGCTAATGCACTTTCACTTTCTAGTAAGATGAAGAAGCTTGCGGTTTGTCTTAGGGCTGATTACACAAGAATGGTTAACCACACAACAAATTGCACTATTTTTTCCAATATCGACCATGTGTGTGTGTGTGTGTGTGTGTGTGTGTGTGTGTGTGTGTGTGTGTGTGTGTGTGTGTGTGTGTGTGTGTGCAGCAAGTAAATCAAGTCCAGTATTATCCGATGGAAAATATTGACACAATCCAATAATATCATTAACTGTTGCCAGCGAACAAGACAAACACACAACACAACTTTGATGCAATGTTGACAACTCAAATATAAACCAGGATAATGAACTTGAGGCTAATTTTATAAGTAATCAAAGAAGGCCCAACTTGATCTGATGACACAAGAAAACCGGGACACACAACCACGGCAAAATTTCGGGAAACAAAAGAGGAGGAAGCACAATTTATCAGTCACATGTATTTGTATCTGGTTGGCAGCTGCGCGTGAGGCGTTCCGCTCTGCATCTTGCTTTTATTCCCAACAACAAAGGGAATGGCGGCCGAAGTTATGAGACGTGTATTCTGCAGGGACACCTGAGCTCAGAGAGAGAGAGAGAGAGAGAGAGAGAGAGAGAGAGAGAGAGAGAGAGAGAGAGAGAGAGAGAGAGAGAGAGAGAGAGAGAGAGAGAGAGAGAGAGAGAGAGAGAGAGAGAGAGAAAATCATAAAAGGTGAGGAAATGAGATATGAAGGTGGTATGAGGTAAAAATAGCATCCTTTTGTCGAGAAATTCATCAATAATGGTGCTCTCAAGTGAGTATTACAACGATTACATGTTTTTTTTATTTTCTATTTTTTTCTCTCCCTCTGTGTGTGTGTGTGTGTGTGTGTGTGTGTGTGTGTGTGTGTGTGTTCTTGTATTCGGAGACCGACTGGCATTTAAGTATTGTTGATCATTGCTATGGAGATTGGTCATGTAATCTAAATTTAGCCTTTCATTAACTGCACGCCAGACGTCAACGTTTAGATATCTCACATCAAAGCACCGTTAATGCCACTGAAGTTGGCGATAAAATTTTAATGTTAAATATCAAATTACATTGAGAATAAGGTAAAGAGTTTTGGCGATGCATTGAGAAAGTCAGTCTGCTTCCCGTCACTCAAACAGGTATCGCTCATGCAAGTCCTTTAGTGTTATAAGCAGCTCATTTAAACAATGGAGTTGCGAGATCACGGAAAGTTTGGGACACTAATTAAACCAAAGAAAACCGGAATTAGTGACTCATATTGAAAGCAAGCAAAGGTTTCGTGGCATGCAAAAATAAGCTTAATGACTCAAGAAAAATAATTAAAGTGACTCAGATTTTCAGTGTTTAATGGAGAAAAAGAGCAACAGGTGACTCATGAAAAAAAAATAAATAAATAGTTTCAGTAAGTCATAGATAAGTCAAGGAAATGTTCGTTGACTCGTGTAAAAACTGAGCAAAGGTTCGGTGAGGCATGGAAAAGTCAAAGGTTTCGTGACTCATGGAAAAATTAAGCAAAGGTTTAATGACTCGTGTGAAAATTAAGCTAAGTTTTCATCTAATTATGGAAAAAAATCAAAGGTTCAGTGTCTCGTGGCAGTATGAAGGAAAGGTTGCAAGTCTGACTCGCATTCCCGTGAACTTCTGCTCCCTTCCTGTCTATCTCCTCTCCTCAGAATGCCCAGGGATGAATATAAACTAAATCTGGAAACAAAGTTGGGGCGGAGGGATGGTAATCTTAAATTCTGAAAGGATCGCTCATTACCAAACTTATCCAAGATGAGAACTAACTGCCTAACTTCAACTTAGGGTAATTAGTGACATTATTTTCAGAGAGAGAGAGAGAGAGAGAGAGAGAGAGAGAGAGAGAGAGAGAGAGAGAGAGAGAGTGTGTAGGTGAAAGGCATGTGTGGAAAGGCTCCAAGAATATATATATAAAAAAAACGTACCTTATTTTCACGTCAATTTGATATGCAACGATGTTTCCGTGTTGTTTTCTGTATGTAAGAGAGAGAGAGAGAGAGAGAGAGAGAGAGAGAGAGAGAGAGAGAGAGAGAGAGAGAGAGAGATGAATTCAGGATACGTTTTGAATTGTTGATATCGTGAGTGTGTGTGTGTGTGTGTGTGTGTGTGTGTCCTTAATTTCTCTCTCTCTCTCTCTCTCTCTCTCTCTCTCTCTCTCTCTCTCTCTCTCTCTCTCTCTCTCTCTCTCTCTCTTCTCAATCTTACTGGGAAACGTTACTTTGTCTTCAAGGTCACAGGAGTCATTAATTAGGACCCACGTACATAATCTGAGGAAAAGGAAAACAAGCTGATGAAATTCTCCGTAAACGATCCTCTTTCACCCCCACTAGGAAGAAACCGAACGAAAACAAGCTATAAAAACTTTCCCCGTTGCTATTCTTAGTCTGAAAGAGAATAAAAAAAAGAAAGGAAAAGTAAAAGGTCATTCTCTTCGAGGGATGCGTAAGAGGGGTGAGGATGTGCTGCAACAAACGATTACCTGAGTGTTCGCCGCTGCATAACTGACACACTTGTCCACGCTGAAGGCTAACAGGAGTTGAACATGTCTGACAAGATGCCCAGTGAGAGGAATGCCTTCTGTCTCCTCTCCTCTCCTCTCCTCTCCTCTCTCTCTCTCTCTCTCTCTCTCTCTCTCTCTCTCTCTCTCTCTCTCTCTCTCTATCCTGAGTCTGAGGCATAACTCGTAATCTGGGGAACACTTTGAGCTTGCTGCCATAAAACTCTTATCTTGGAATCCACTATGCGAAATTAAGTGAAAAAGAGGGAATCACTGGGAGACAGAATTCGTGTAACACTAAGAGCGTACACAAAAGAAAGAAACACAAGACAGGAGTAAGTTAAGAAGAAGAGGAATGATACTAACGAGATGCGAGACGGGATGTTGTGGGAAGATAAGGAGGAAATAGAAGGTAAGAATAAATAAACTAGAATGGGAAGGAGATGGAGGAGAGGAGAAAGACAAAAGATAATAATAAGGAGGAAGAGTAGGAGGAGGGCGACAAGAAAGAAGATTACTGTTCAACATTAAGAAAAAGAAGAGGCCAAAAAGAAAACGAAAAAATACCAAGAAAGATTATATTGGATGCCGAGGATGACATTGGAAAAAGGAAGAGGAGGAAGAGGAGGAGGAGGAGGAGGAGGAGGAGGAGGAGGACGAGGACAATTTCTTAAAGGTGAGGGCGTGTCGCCACCACGAGCTCTCAGTAATCAGTCTGTCTACACACAGTCTGTAATACTGCACTCGATCAACGCACTGATTTTTGGAGGGCACAATAAGGACTTGCTTTCTTCTCTCTCTCCCCGAAACATTCCTTCATCAACAAGGAATAAACGCTTGTCTTTAAAGGCAGTACAAGAAGTACCTTGGATGAAAACAACAATGTCAACCAACAATGGAATAATATACGTTTTTTTTTTTAAGTAGAGGAAATGGTAAATACGATTGGTATCCGTTTATAACACAATTATGATCATATTACAGCTGTCAGAGGTACTCTCAAATCCCGTCATATCGGCACTCACTGGCTGAGGGAGTAACATTTATATGAAGGCTTTCTGTCAATAAAAACACAAGAATAGTCAGAAAAACTAAGCCAGCAAGCCCGAAAGGAATCAGGGTGCTTAGAAAATTAAGGAAACACTTTGTACATGCCCTGGACACCTCTGTCTCTCTGTGTAAGAAGCGGCAGGTTGCTGTCTATGTACTCACGTCTGGAAAAAGAACAAGAGCGTATCTTAAGTGCTCTAGCTGTACATTTACTAAAACAAAGGAGGCAAAATATATTTTTCTACAGACATGGTTTGCTGTAATGAGAGTAAACTGAAAAGCCTCTAAAGCTGACAGGAATTTTATACGCTGACTCAACGGGTTACGAGAGTCCCGTAGTCATGGCAGAAATAATATTCAAACTCCCTGCCAGACCTATTTTGTAAGGAATCTCGCACCTTGACTCCCTTTATAGGAGTGGAATCCAACCTATAAAAGTTCAATCAATCACAGCAGCATATTAATAATAAACCCCGTTAGCCAAGGCATCCGACCACACACCCACAAGCGGAGCATGAATTCATAATAGGAACAAGGCAATAACTGAGCAATATTAAATCAAACGGGAGGAAAAGAAGGAAGGCACCTTATTTGAGAGAGAGAGAGAGAGAGAGAGAGAGAGAGAGAGAGAGAGAGAGAGAGAGAGAGAGAGAGAGAGAGAGAGAGAGAGAGAGAGAGAGAGAGAGAGAGAGAGAGAGAGAGAGAGAGAGAATGTGACGTGAATTGATAACCTCAAGTTAAAATGGATTTCTCCACTCTCATACACTGGACATGAATCCACCTACACAACTTCGTCCACTTGAAACAAAAATTGAGGAAGATTAAAGATTGAAGGAAAGAAACATCGCATTCTCCCGCTCTGACCTACTCTCTCCCCCACCTCTCTCTCTCTCTCTCTCTCTCTCTCTCTCTCTCTCTCTCTCTCTCTCTCTCTCTCTCTCTCTCTCTCTCTCTCTCTCTCTCTCTCTCTCTCTCTCCACACACACACACACACACACACACACACACGATCACAAAAAAAAAATAAATAAATATTAAGAGGATTAGGAAGATATTAAATAAAAGTCGTCTCCCCAGCTTTATTTTTTAACTTTTCATTTTATCTCATCTACTTTTCTTTCCTGCCTCACTGCAATCCTTCCATTTTTCTCGTCCCCTTCCATCCCCCTTTCTAGTATCAATCTTCCCTTCCTTCTCTCTCTTTCAATTACTCGTATCTTCCTTTCCCCTCCTCTATCTCCATTTTCTCTTGCTGTATTCGCTTTATTTCTTCCTTTCTTCCTCTCCTGTCTCCCATACACTGACAATGTTGCCTTGACGTTACTTCTTGACATGCAGATCATAATCAGTGCAGTTCCATTACCTCACGTAAACAGTCACTCAAGGACAAATAAGTCTGCTGCTGTTTGTTTCCCGTCACTTCTGCAAGCCAACAACAAAAGCACCATGACAACCTTCCTCCCTCTGTTCCTCATAACGCAGCCCTAATGAAATCACAGCCCTCCTCCTACGTACTACATCACTTTCATTATTCCCTTCCATCTTGTCCTCCTCCTGTAGCACCACCACTCTCACAGATCTCCTGACACAATTACCATCGTCGCAGCACAGCACCACAGTCACAACATAGAACAACACATGAGCTGTTACTGTCACATTGGAGTTCTTTCAAGTCTTTAATACAATATGGAACCTGCTCGTTTAAGTGGTTCCTGTGATCATTTTGTGTTCGACCGATGCCTGATGATATTACTCAGTTGTTATAAAAGGGATGCATTGACTGGTTTCAACTAACACAATGGCAGCCTTCAGAATCACGGTTTTAGAATCATGCGACAATAAAAATCTCACGACCACATTTTTTTTTTTTTTTTTTTGTAAGAGCGACATCGACATAAGAAAACAAAAAAGGGAGGAAAAATGCCTAGTGATGGTGCCAGCCCTCAAAAAGAAAGCCTAAAAGATTACAATGACAATATGACAATACCATAGCCAACAAAATCAATACCAGGTGTGGATATCACCAGAACCAGCGGCATCAGTATGAAAAGTCACCATCCCGTCACGCTTCAAACACCACGAGGCAAACTGTTTTCCTTTAACTTCCTCGATAATTCTCAAAACGAGGAGCAAATTCTACCAGTCACCAGAACCTGAACTTCAGTATCTGCCCAATGCGTTCTTTAGACACGTTCACCACAACTCAAATGGTCTAATTAGATACTCTCTGGATATCTAGGGAGAGAGAGAGAGAGAGAGAGAGAGAGAGAGAGAGAGAGAGAGAGAGAGAGAGAGAGAGAGAGAGAGAGAGAGAGAGAGAGAGAGAGAGAGAGAGAGAGAGAGAGAGAGAGAGAGAGAGAGAGAGAGAGAGAGAGAGAGAGCCCAAGTTCGTGAATTTCCCTGGAGAGGTGTTCCCTGGCGATTATTGCTATTCAGACTGCTGGGGATTTAGAGGAAAGTTTCAGCAGCACTGGGTGTCGGAGGGAGTGCTCGAAGGAGGGGAGAATAATGAAGCATCAGGGTATTCTGGGAGTGAAGGGTGCAGGGAGTATTCAGTAACGTGATGAGCGGGAGAAATCTCAGGCCAAGGCTTCCTGTAGAGTAATTATTAACGTACGTGTGGAAATGAGAGGAGAAACAAGTGAGATTGATGCTGGTGGGGAAGGAATAGGTACGTTAGCCACCTCGTATATTAACCAAGCTGAAATGAGTACTCATTGCTACCCAGCCCTACACACACACACACACACACACACACACACACACACACACCATAGCTTTCCTTATGATCTCCTAACCTCTTACCATGAGCTATTTCCCTCAGAGACTAACACAAGTATATCAACATACTCGGCAAATTTCCTTAGCGGACCACTGCCTGTGAAAACATGAACGGCACGTATTTAAAAAGCTGAGAAAAAAAAATAAAAAAATAAAGCGACCTACCAATGATAAAACTTTAAAATACACATTAAATAGATATAGAAAGACATATAGATATAAGATAGGTAGATATTCATAAGTAAAAGTGAATTCTTAAAGCGATAAAATAGAAATAAGAAAATCGTTACACCTGTTTTAGTATGGAGAAAGTCTGATCACTCCTCTGCTTCCTGTTTCACAATTTCTGTTTCATTTAATTTTCCTAATCTATTAATACCTTTCTCTTTAGGGTTCTCAGCAACTTGGTCTTTAGTCACAGTGATCATGTTGGATTCTGTCATAGGTGCTTTCTCATCTTCTGCCTCACCTGTTTCTTCCTCAGGTATTTTATGTTCTTTCATTTCAATAACGACTTCTCTGTACGTTTTGAATCCTATCTCTATTTCTACTTCTACTTCTTCAGCGACTGTAATTTTATCCTTTCCTACTGTTTTTACTGAAGGTACTATTTCATCAATTATCTCTACTTCATCTTTCGGTTCGGCTATTTCATCTGTTTTTTCTTCTCTTATTATAACAGGAACCACTTTTTCAATCACCTCATTCTCACCTATTTCTGCAGAAGGAATTTCTTCAATTTTCTGCTCAGATTTCACTGTAGGGATTTTTTTCTTAGTTGCTTTAGTGTCTGACTTCACGATTTGTGCCACAATTTCGTTTTCCTTTGATGCTTTGTCCTCAACTTCCTTTTCATCAATACTTCCGCTTTCAGGTTTGGTAGTGAATGGGTCTACATCTTTGACAATTCTGCGTTCAGTAATGGTTTTAGTTACTATGTCATCTGAGGGAAGTTCCTCCGTTTCTTCTACTACAACTTCCCGAGATCCATTAAGAGGAAATTCACGAAGTTTCCTTTTGGTTGATTTCATTCCCTTTTGGCCTTCCTTTTCGTGGAGTTTCTCACTTGCAGAAATGTCGTCTGTTTGATCTGTGCCTTTCGTTATGTTTTCTTGGGCTTCGCTTAAGGAAGACAAATCCAGATCAATTTGGTTCAGTTCTGCTAAGATATCGTCGACCTTCTGTACCTTAGCCGAGGAATCTTCAGAGGAGGTCCCTTTCACGTCCTCAATGCTGTTGGCGGCCAGTATAAGCGTGGACGTCTTCGGCATGCCCAACAGGAAGATCATCACCGTGCCAAGATTCAGCAAGAACACAACTCTAAACATTTTGTAGCTTGGAGTAAAAACAAAGCCATAGAATTTGATGAGGTTTGACAGTAAATGCATCTGACATTTAAAGAACTAAAATGAGTAAAAATAAACATACTGGATAATATAATGGAGGTAATATTCAAGCAAGGTGTTCCCATATATTATGTAGAAAATACAAGTCCTTATTACACGCTTGGTATACAGCCTCGTGTCACCGCGAATGCAAAATACTTGGCATAGTAACTCTTCGCGTAGATTTGTGAAAGTTGGGAAACTGCTGAGATGTGTTCGGCAGTACTTGAAATGAAATATCCATCTGTGTCATCTTTGTTATCGTTTTTCTTGTGGACAATCGACCTCAACCTAGTAAAAGTATCCTGAAGTCGTATATCATTTTTTTTCTTTTCTTGCAGGCAATTAACGTCAACATAGAAAGAGTACTTGACTTCATTCCCTGGTCACGAAGTAATTACATCATCAAGCCGTTATCATTTTTTTTCAGCATCTGTGATATGATTCATACATCGCAGACTCTGATAGAAAAGTCACGTGAAGATAATTATGAACTTATAATAATTATTATACATAAAAAAATGTTAAATAGAAGTAATCAGGATAAAGAAAAAATAAATATTACATGTCCACATCAGCCTTGTTGTGGTGCGGGTCTGCAATGAAGTCATGTTATTATTATTATTATTATTATTATTATTATTATTATTATTATTATTATTATTATTATTGTTATTACTATTATCATTATTACTAGTAGTAGTATTAGTCAAAACATTTTTAATATCATCATCATCATCATCCTACTCCTCATAATTATTATTTTTCATTACTCGGTGACGGCAACAGAAATGCTTGACAATTTTGTCCAATTACTTGTGCAAATATTATTGTTTGCCTTTGTAGGTATGTAAATATAAAGGTAAATGCTCATAATCAGAAAGCTCCATTAACACAATACTGTACAAACATATACTTTATACATCAATTTTCTGTGACACACACACACACACACACACACACACACACACACACACACACACACACACACACAGCTGATGCCAACTACCGCAAATTTTAAACACATTATCGCCAATCATATACTCTGAAATATTACAAATAAATAAACTCACCTCTCCTTCTACTCATTCTTCTCCATCTCATCTTCTCTCCCTCTTTCCTACTGATCCAAATTTAATCCTTTTACGGCTATATTTGGCTCACGTTTCCTCAGTCACTGGCCTCTCTGAAACATTTCTCCTTGTTCTCCAGGAATTTCCAAACATTACACAGACAAGAAACAACAAAATATATTCTTCTTTATCCCCTTCTTTCTTGTATACGCTTATAAACATTTCATATCTTATTTCTTAGTAGTGAGAATAATTGCTTATCATAGAACGTACAGTCAACGAGGAAGAGCTGGTGGTTATAGTCTGTGGTTACTCCGTGGGGCTCCGTTCAGATGCTACTCCTCAAGCGCCCTCCGAGAAAGGATGTGGGGTGAGTGATGCCTTGCTGATGGGGCGTGAAGAGCCTTTTTTTCCCTGCAGGTTACGCAACATCAAACTTCACTTAACCTACTGTCACCGCCTTTATTGAGGATGGAGTAAGGAGAGGGGGATGAGGAAAAGGTGGTGGTGGAAGATGACTGGGAGAAGGAGAAGAAGAAGAAGAAGAAGAAGAAGAAGAAGAAGAAGAAGGAGAAGGAGAAGAAGAAGAAGAAGAAGAAGAAGAAGAAGAAGAAGAAGAAGAAGAGAAAGGGGAAGATGATGATGATGATGATGAAGTTGAAGATGATGATGATAATGATGGTGATGATGATGATGATAATGATGGTGATGATGATGATGATAATGATGGTGATGATGATGATGATTTCCAAGGGCAGCTTTTATCCAACAAGCCTGTAAGTATTCCTTCATGGAGACTACAAAAGTGAATAACTACTGGCAATGAGAATATAAAACTAGCATATATATATATATATATATATATATATATATATATATATATATATATATATATATATATATATATATATATATATATATATATATATATATATATATATATATATATATATATATATATATATATATATATATATATATATATATATATATATATATATATATATATATATATATATATATATATACATATAAATATAAACGTGTCATAGATTTAGAAATGTACATTTTCTTTTTTTTTTTTTCTTTCGTGCCATCCATAATTCTACAAGTCTCCATCCTCACTGTCCTTATCAGCCTTCACGTTTACATATTTTAATGCATCTGTGAACTTTAATGTTCACAGATGCATCTAATGTTCGATTTTTGCACCCTGCTTTATGTCACATCACATCAGAAAGCGCATGCAGTGTGAATATGAAGGGTGATATTTTTATAACTATGATATAATTTAAGGTTTCACGCATTCAACACGACCCTTGCTATACTTTAGTTCTTGACGCCTTTTACCACTGGCTAATTTGTCTTTCATGTTAAAATACAAGAGATGTAACATGCACGCTGATATCCCATGTCCAAGGAAGAGTTTGGGAACAGCGCAGCCGTTCCCCGCAGCCTGGAGCAGGAGAAGCATAACTTGGGCCATTAAACTAAGTGTCTCGAGTAGGAGACGAGATTGCACCAAGCGCTGGAGGGAGGCATGATTAATTAGCACAATGGAGTCGGCATTAATGCTTAACATTGCTGCAAGACGCTGTTTCGGATTTTAAGAACGTTCCCTTGAATTAATGGAAATTTGTCAGTTCAAGTGGAGTTGCTGCTGCATCATTGTTTAGAGTGCTTGGGGTTAATTGGCACTTAGTAGTGCCTGGAGTTGAAAGGAGTACACAGTATAGCCATTTGGAAAGTACTGCGTCGGGAATGGAGGAGGAAGGTAGTGGGACAGAGCAGTAAGTTACGTGATACGTTGAGTTGGATTGGTGGTAGGGGAAGAGAGGGGCAAGGAGAAATGATGGCCCTGATGCCGTTGTTAATGTTGCAAAACTACTTCCAGCAAATGTGGGACCGAAATAACGACAAGACACTTAAAAAGGAAAACAAGTCCCTTCTCCAACGCGTTACTCAGCCTCTCAACCGTTCCCTCCTCACCGTTACATTGTATTATCCAATATTCTCTTGCAGGTCTTTCCTCCTAAGCTATACGTTTAAACTGCGATGGAATTCGAGGATAAAAGCAGTAATTTTGTGTTGGCTTTCCTTTAGGTAAGGTATCGTGAGGGATTGGATTCCCTCGTTTTCTTTTCTTGGCAATCGAATATTTCATTTATGGTTTATTTTTTAATATTCAAGAATAGTTAAAGATTGTTCGTTTGATCCTCACACTACTTCTTCATTGCTATCACTATAAACGTTTCCTCATTCACGCAGAGGTACAAGAGTTCTACACACCAACACTCGATAACCCTGGGCAAATCTGGCAGCAGCACAATAATTACCCGAAGCCTGAAGCAGAAGCATAACACGGCCATCAAACGAAAGGTCTCGAACAGGCGACACAATTAAACCAACTGCCTCAGAGAAGAGTGATTAATTAGTAGGCCGGAGTCAACATTAATGCTCAACAATCCTGCAAGACGCTAAATTAGACTCAGAGGGTTTTGGGAATGTGTCCCTTGATTCGAGTGAGATGTGTCAGTGCTAATGGCGATGTTGGCACTTCATTATTCAGAGTACTTGGAAACTGATTGGCGTTGTGTATTGAAGTGAGGTACAGATTGTAGCTCATCGCGTGAGAAGCACTGCATCAGAGGCAGAGGATGCTGACATATCCATAGCTTAAATAATTATGCCTCAGACACCAATTCAGCATTGATTACGTGAGCTTTCGACCAGCCAGCCAATTCATCCAGCACGTCAGTCACCCAGTCACACACACGGACAGATAATCAGACATTCAACCAGCCAGGAAATGTACCAGCCGCTCCAAAAACGCCAAACAAGCCTTGTCAATCAGCCATCAAGCCAACTTTACTTTCAACTTTGCTGATGATTTTGAGTTATTATTATTTTTTCCTAAACTTTCTTTCATCGCAAGTCGCAAGTCATTTGTAAACTTTATCGATAAACTCTGAAAAAAAAAAATAATAATAATAAGCAAAGTTGTGATGTTAATGTGCGCACATCCTCCAACTGTGAACATCTTAGACGAGTAAAGTCATGACTTCGGCTTAATTAAGTGCCTTCCTTCAGCCAGTTACTCAGCCTTTTAAGAGTTCTCTCCTCTCTCTTGGATCGCTTTATCTAATATTCTCTTACAAGTCTTCTCTCCAAAGTTTTAAGTTTATACTGCGGTTGAACTCGAGGGGAAACTGAAGACATTTTTGTGTTGGCTTTCCAGGTGGTAAGGCATCTAGCATTCCTCTGTTATAACACGATGCAGCCTTACAAGGGAGCGGCATTTTAATTTGACCTGCTATAAAGAGGCAATATTATTTTCAGCATCTCTTTTCATCGTAATTGGGGTAATCGGGTGTTTAGCTACATTATATTAGGTATAATTGGAAGACAAGATTTTACGTAGTGTATAATCGCCTCAGTATTTCTTGTAATACTATGTGATTCTTCAAAACTCCCAAACGCAGGAAAATTTCTATGACAGCAAGGCGCTTGTAGATTAGTCAATCAATTTATACTTTCTTTGTGTGTGTGTGTGTGTGTGTGTGTGTGTGTGTGTGTGTGTGTGTGTGTGTGTGTGCGTGATTTACACTTTGTTCATTCATCAGTCAAAGTGGTTATCTCTGACGCAATTCAATGAAGGCCTCAGTAATCTTTCTAACAGTACACATAAAACCGTTCATAGAAAACCTATTATTATATTTGTTTGTTTGTTTGTTTGTTTTAGATTTTGCTACTCGCTTTATCTTTTGATCCGCCTCTGCTATTTCGGTTATCCTTTATGCATTACGCCAATGTAAAAAACCCCTTCACCGCTCTGGCAACACTGGACACGCCCTGCTGTTTCTCGGCTTGCACTTGGCACGCCTCTGGCTCTTCCTCACTCCGGCACATTACTCCCTTCATTTGTTCTGATTTTCACGCTTCGCACACCGGAAGTTACCACTCTCTCGGCACCTCACCAAGCGGACATTCCCTGCTTCCCTTCCCATTCCCACCCTTTCTCTCTCTCTCTCTCTCTCTCTCTCTCTCTCTCTCTCTCTCTCTCTCTCTCTCTCTCTCTCTCTCTCTCTCTATGCCCCAGTCATTTCCTGGCACTCTCCCAGCGCCCTGTACCTAGTTGGCACCTTCTCTCTTGATATTCACGATAATGGCGGCATTGACGGATAATCCTGCATTTTAAATTTGCTGCCACCCCCTGTCGGCACAAGGAATGGGATTTTTTTATTTACTTTATTTACTTTTTCTCTGTTCCGAAGCTACGAATGACTACTAAGTGATAATACTGCAGAAGCTGTTTTACGCATAACATATCCTTTCTTGTTCTTGGCATTCCTTTTCTTTCACTACCTGCTCCTCCCATTCATCCTCTCTTAGCTTGTTCACCTTCCCTCCCTCTCTCTAGCCTTCTTTCCTGTCTGTATTCATCACACGCCGCATCAGAGCGATATGTGAGGGACAAAGTCAAATGTTTAATAAGACGAAATAAAAAAAAAAAACACATCTATCTATGCAATTACAACTGTTACCCTTACAATACATTGATGACGGCTGCTCGAATGTCTTAGACTGGGTTAAGGATCTGAATTCATCTTGCCTGCCCTTGTATCTCGTGGCACTACTTCTCCTTCTCCTCCTCCTCCGCCGTGCGTGTCGAAGGGACGAGGCGGCAGCAGTGAGAAGAGTGTCAGGCAGGAGAATCGATGGGCCGCGGCAGCAGTGGCGGGAAGATTGATGGTTCAGCCCAAAGAGCCTCCCGCCTGTGCCTTCCCGTCCCCCCCCCCCCCCTCTCTCTCTCTCTCTCTCTCTCTCTCTCTCTCTCTCTCTCTCTCTCTCTCTCTCCCCCCTTTCTTCACCTTTCATCTCTCTCTCTCTCTCTCTCTCTCTCTCTCTCTCTCTCTCTCTCTCTCTCTCTCTCTCTCTCTCTCTCTCTCTCTTTCCCCCCTTTCTTCACCTTTCATCTCTCTCTCTCTCTCTCTCTCTCTCTCTCTCTCTCTCTCTCTCTCTCTCTCCTCTCTCTCTCTCTCTCTCTCTCTCTCGCCATTCCATCTTCACACTTCACTGGCCTCTCACTTTCTTTTCTCATTCACCACTTTAGCATTTCCAACTCCCTACTTGGCATTTTTATATCAAAGTTTTATCTTATCTCTCTCTTCTTCCTCTTCCTTTGGCCTTCAGAACCCCTCACTCACCCCTCTCCCATCACACACACACACACACACACACACACACACACTAGTCACTGCACACACACACACTAGTCACTGCACACACCATGCAGTATTAGCATTACAACTTTAGTGTCATTAATTAAACCCAAATTGAATGCACGGCCTCACTTGAAGTGCCGTTCGAGAGCTGGTGGTGACAGGACTAGTGACAAAGCCGGCGACATCCTTAGTGCCAAACCAGAGACATCAGCGACAGTGTTAGGTTTGGTAAAGGAAAAGAAACACCGGTCAATTTGAAAGTAAACACAATTGAAATGATCTTACATACTTTGCAGGAAACGAAGTTGTGTTTTTTTCTTATGCTTTGCTGTATGTGACCTAAAAAGAAAATTAAGTACGAGTAGTAGTAGTAGTAGTAGTAGTGGTGATGGTGGTGGTGGTAGTGGTGGTGGTAGTAGTAGTGGTGGTAGTAATAGTAGTAAAAAATAGTAACTTCAACAACAAAAACAATAATAATAATAATAATAATAATAATAATAACAATAATAATAATAATAATAATAACAATAACAATAATAATAAAAACCACATGAACTCAGAATTTACCTCTACGCATATCCATTTCAAAGGAGCCTTCCACTTCATCCCTTATCTCTCGTCCCTCTCCCCTTCCCTTCCCTCGGTCCTGCTCTTATCACCACCCCCCGCCTCCCTGCGCCGGTCCCTCCAGGTGCACATGATTTCACTGGGCGGTAAGCAGGTGGGTAAGCAATCAGGTAAGCAAGCTAGTAAGCAGGTGAGCAAGCAGGTGGGTAAGCAGGCAGGTAGGCAGGTCCTCTCTGCCTCTTGGGGACCTTAACAAAGCCATGCAAATGAGGTTTACAAGATATAGCGCAAGGGAATCATGAAGTATTGGGCCGAGAGAGAGAGAGAGAGAGAGAGAGAGAGAGAGAGAGAGAGAGAGAGAGAGAGAGAGAGAGAGAGAGAGAGAGAGAGAGAGAGAGAGAGAGAGAGAGAGAGAGAGAGAGAAGACAGGAAAACAGATTTATCCAAGCAAAGATATGAATTAAGCCCACTAAATAACTCTCTCACAACACACCAACATGCACAACACATCTAGTACAAAAGAGACAAACAAGAGCCTATCGTTACCCAACACTTCCACCTCTCGCTGTGGTCAGAAGATTCTCACTCAAGGATAAAGTCGGTTTACATTTTCCTTTCATTTAACCTCTTGTGGCCCACTCCCTCTCGTTCTCAAAAAGGCTCTCTCGGCAGCCTCCTTACAGCCGCTAAGCCTCGGAAATCTCAATAAGCCCCACTTCCCCACAGCCTCTTCCCAGATGATCCCCCATTCCATCCTTTCCACATCATTACGAGCCCCTTATCTAACCCAAACCTTTCTTTTTTTACTATACCTCCGTTTTGTGTCTTTTGTTTATATGTTCTGGTTCTTCCTTTCTTTAATATCAGTCTTTTTTTTTCGAGTCTCGAGCTTTCATTTTTTTTTCTTCGATTATTCCTCCTGTTTGTTTATACTTTATACGTTCCATCTTCTTTCTCTGATTCTTTCTCTGAACGATTTTTTTTTTTCTTTTATGCATTCCTTTCTATTTTCCTTCCCCTCCAGACTTCCCTTTTCTTATTCTCCACACGTTCTGTTTCCTTCTTTCTTTAAAACAATCCTACTTTTTTTTTCCTCTGCTATACTTCTCTTTTAGTTTTCCCTCACATGTTCTTCCCTTCTTCATCTCCAAACTTCCCTTTACTTTTTCTTTA
>NC_087164.1:15854922-15882422 GCF_035594125.1 Scylla paramamosain
CCACCACCACCATGAATAATAATAAATAATGATGAAGAATAGAATACAGAAATCCCATAAAAGCGAAGGGCAAGACCAGCCAACGCGAGGTGTAAACAGAGGGGAAAGGTGAAGCCCCTAATTACTGCCCGGCCGTGGCTTTGTTTTCCCCTTACCCTGCTTCACATTTTCTTTTTCTTTCTAGCTGAAAAACACTTCCACCAGGACCCTCTCTCTCTCTCTCTCTCTCTCTCTCTCTGAATAAAACGTGAGAGCAGCTCGAATGTTTTTTGTCTATCACTTTAAATTTCTGTGTCTCTCTCGTGATGGGCACACACACACACACACACACACACACACACGACTGCCATGTTACATCGCCCTCTCTCGTCTTCTGGATCACTACAGCCACTATCCTATTAAACTTGCAAACTCCCGCTTCTCTCTCTCTCTCTCTCTCTCTCTCTCTCTCTCTCTCTCTCTCTCTCTCTCTCTCTCTCTCTCTCTCTCTCAATCTCTCACTAGAACCATAAAAACACCTTAAAAATGCGTGTAACTTCAACTAGAGCCTCTTGATAGTAGTCGTAGTGCGGATGGAACTGTTTCAGAGTATGGTTCATTGCTGCGAAAGAAAAAGACACACACCAGCAACAAGATAAGCTTAATGAGTATCAAGTGAATCATGAGTAAGGGAGGAGTACATGCATCAAGTGGATGAAGTGAACATTAGCTGCGGGTGTGAATGTGGAAGCGAGGACAAGACAGAGGAAATTAATTTCTCCGCGCTGGTAAAGAAAACGGGCGTCTCTTGGGATAGGAGAGAGAGCGGGAGTTGAGACATGAAAAAGAGCAGGTAATTAAAGAAAACAAATAAAATAAAGAAACGGAGACTATGACACGAGGAAGAAGGAGAAGGGAGAGAAGAAGGAGGAGAACGAGGAGGAGAGGGACAGGAGGAGGAGGAGGAGGAAGAGGCAATGAAGCTATGAAGGCGTGCAAAATTAAACTGAGATAGGAAACAAGAAACACGCCGGATGAGTTTGAGGAACAGAGATGAGATGCAGTGCGAGAGAGAGAGAGAGAGAGAGAGAGAGAGAGAGAGAGAGAGAGAGAGAGAGAGAGAGAGAGAGAGAGAGAGAGAGAGAGAGAGAGTACAAGGCAAACACCGATCAAAGAAAATGAGAAAAAAATACGCGCATCTTCACCTCCCCTCGTCCCTTGAGCTCTTCGTTCTCTCGTTTTCTTTTCATCTCAGCATCAAGGTCGCCACAAAACAGCGTCACCGCACCAAAAATCTATCAGGGTTAAGTCTGGTTCCTTTCTGTCCCGCCGAGACCTCGTAACTGCGTCTTGTATTCAGAAATAAATCTGTATAGCTTTTCCCACGCCCGCCCATTCCTCTTCTAAGTCTCCATGTGGCGCATCGATTCCTTCACCTTCTTCCCTACTTGCTGCTCTTAACTGCCGAAAGAAAGCGGTCATTCATCACTCCAGCTCCTTTTTTACCGTCTTCACGTGACTCCGATACTCATTTTCTTCCTTTTCCTTTTCTCCTTAACGTCAACTGAGCCTCTTTTTTTTTTTTTAAACCTTAAGGAATCAATGTCACGTTAAGCATCTAAAATTTCACTTTACAAAATCTCTCTCTCTCTCTCTCTCTCTCTCTCTCTCTCTCTCTCTCTCTCTCTCTCTCTCTCTCTCTCTCTCTCTCTCACACACACACACACACACACACACAACTACACCAGTCGACAATGCCTTCAAAACTCTTTTTCACATCATCGCACGACTCCTATTAATACACGTTTTCGTCCTCATCCCTTTCACTTTCCCATTTCCTTCACATTATCCCCTCGTACGCCTCTCTTATGTCTAGTTAACGTCTTTTCTCCCCCTTCGGTAAAAAAAAGAAACTCTTACTTTGCTATTAATCACACGCGCCTCTCCAAACCATCTTCACACCTTCCCCCATCTTTCATATGATAAACAGCGATGACCCACAAACAGGGGGCTATCCACCACGCCCTCCCGCTACACTTTAGACAGGAAGGGGAGGGAGGGCGAGAGGGAGGCAACAGGATTTATGGTAATGTCCCGAAGGCTGATCCATCTTTCATCCTGCGCAGGAGAGGAAGGAAGACAAGGCGGTGAGAGTGAGGGAGGGAGTGAGGCATATGTGGGAATACTGAGTAGAAAGGTGGAAGGTAAAGCTTCACTAGTGGGCAGAGAGGAATGAGAGAGGATATTAAAGGGAAGAATGATCATTGCTGGGGAGGAAATCATGATATAAATAGCTGAAGAACAATTATTACAAGAGGAGGAGGAGGAGGAGGAGGAGGAAGAGGAGGAGAAAGGAAAAGCATCTTACATAACTATTCTGTATTCTGTTCCTCACTTTGTATCTGAAGGCGTATTTATCTTTCACATTTCTGACAACTTTCTTCGCTCACTCCTAAGCAAGACTGAATTTTAGTGTGCATATGTATGTATGTCTAGGGGAGGATGTTAGTTGCCTCCAGAATATCTCTCTGTTTCATATTCCTTATCTCTCATCCACCACACTTGCCCCCTCCTCTCCCCTTTCTCCTTCTTTGCTCTTCTTTCTTAACTCAAGCACCTTCCACGTCTCAGCTGCCCATTTCTCCTACTTGTCACTACACCTCCAGATATACTCGTCACATTGATTCTCCTCTCGTAAAATGCGATAGGATGCTTTTACTCATCTCTCTCTCTCTCTCTCTCTCTCTCTCTCTCTCTCTCTCTCTCTCTCTCTCTCTCTCTCTCTCTCTCTCTTTTTCTGAAGGGAGCCAAAAGAAAACGCGTAATTCAATGATTAAATTCCTCCATCAATGTTTTGTTTCGCAGACAGAGACAAAGGGGCAGCCAGCCAGCCATCACACACACACACACACACACACACACACACACACACACACACACACACACACACACACACACACACACACACACACTCACTCACTCACTCACTCACTCACTCACTCACTCACTCACTCACTCACTCACTCACTCACTCACTCACTCACTCACTCACTCTCTATCTATCTATCTATCTATCTATCTATCTATCTATCTATCTCTCTGTGTATATCAAACTTCACACTCTCCTTTAAGAGGGAATGGAATTGTCATTACCATACTGAAGTTACTTTCCAGGCGGCATCACTTCCTCTTGGCACCTTCAGACTTAGATTCACCTTCAATAGAACCAGGCAGAGTTCCGGAGTTTACAAGTGAAAATGGTGAAAGTGTGCGTGCCGGAGAGAGAGAGAGAGAGAGAGAGAGAGAGAGAGAGAGAGAGAGAGAGAGAGAGAGAGAGAGAGAGAGAGAGAGAGAGAGAACCGCGTCCCACTCACTTTTCACCCGTTGTGATTCTCCATCCGGGGAGGAAATGAACCTATGAATTTTCTTCCTTCTGTCTATTCTCCTATTTTGCTTTTTTCCTTTGTTTTTTTTCATCCCGACACCAAGGAAAGAATACATTTTTTCTCTTATCAGTTTCGTTGTTAATCGTACTGAACTGGTGATTTTTGTTCAAGTGCTAATTATTTTTCATTTTAACATTATTTTCTCTGAGCATCAGTGAAAAAATAACGCCATTTCTGAGTTGTTATTATAAGACCTTTCTTAATTTCTCTTAATTGTTTTTCCGTTCCAGTGGCAATATTTTCTTTCTTTCTTTAATTTCTCCAATTAATATCCCTCATGATGGTGCTATTTTTTTCGTACATTGAAATCCCAACGGTCATATTATTTTGTCTATTTTCCAGCTTGTTTTCCGCTAGACTTACTCCTTTTCCTCTTTGTGCAAAACTTCCTTAGTAATTTATGGACACCTAGATGCTATTTTTCAGAGGCACATCGATCCTGTCACGGTCCCTTTGTTGTGCACGTCATGGCGAGACCAAAGGTTCCTTGGTCCCCGGGACGCGCTGGTATTATTGCACTCGATCGAAAACTTATGGTCCTGAGTCGTAATGGGAGGTGTTATTATGAGAAAAGATCCTGTTTCGTTAATGGTGTTACGTAATATTGCGAAATTAACTGTGGACTGAAAGAAGGGAACGATAAATGTAACTTTCATGAATAAATTGTTAAAAAAAGAGTTCATCTATTTTTCGTCATATATACATATTATTCTTATTAGTTTCATTGTGATAGTTATCACAATTATCACAATCATTAAAATATATGAAGCCTCCGCAGCACACGTCACTCTCCCTAGTTTTTTTTTTTCTCTCCTCTTGGTATATATATATAGAACATTTCCCACTCAATCCGCTTACTCTTACTCCTCCTCCTCCACTTCATCATCACTATCACTCTAGCCACCTGTCACTGAGATTAAACAATCACTCTTTTTACCGTAGCCATGACATTAATGTCTCTCTCTCTCTCTCTCTCTCTCTCTCTCTCTCTCTCTCTCTCTCTCTCTCTCTCTCTCTCTCTCTCTCTCTCTCTCTCTCTCTCTCTCTCTCTCTCTCTCTCTCTCTCTCTCTCTCTCTCTCTCTCTCTCTCTCTCTCTCTCTCTCTCTCTCTCTCTCTCTCTCGACTACGCTCTACAGTTCTGGCCCCCATATTACAAGAAGGATATAGGGCTATTAGAATCAGTACAAAGGAGAATGACTAAAAGGATACAGGGGATGAGGAGTATTACTTACGAAGCGAGATCGAAGTTGTTAAATTTACATTAATTAGAGAGAGGTAGGTTAAAAGGGGACCTGATAGAAGTCTTCATGTGGTATAAGGGTTATAACAAGGGGGACGTATGCAAAATTCTTAGGATCACTAACGAAGATAGAACCAGAAATAAAGAGTTCAAGCTTGAAAAATTTAGGTTAAAAAAAGAGATAGAAAGGAATTGGTTTTCAAATAGAGTGGTAGATGAATGGAACGAACTCGGTAATCAAGTTGTTAGTGCTGAGTCATACGAGAGTTTTAATAGAAGATTAGACGGATTTATGGATGGGGATGATAGGTGGAAATAGGTAGGTCTCATATAGGCCACGTGTAGACCTGATGGCTTTATGCAGCTTCCCTTATTTCTCATGCTCTCTCTCTCTCTCTCTCTCTCTCTCTCTCTCTCTCTCTCTCTCTCTCTCTCTCTCTCTCTCTCTCTCTCTCTCTCTCTCTCTCTCTTCTACCCTCTCACCATCTCTGTCCACAAACACACTTCTATATCAACTCCATTCCTTCCTCCTCTTTTCCTCTCTCCTCTCCCGTCCCCCTCACACACTCGCGTCTCTGCTCTCACCTCCTTCCCTCCTTCAACCCTCAGACCGTCAATAACCTTTCATCTCCAAGCTTTCAACAAGTAAATCCGCACCTCATCTCACCTGTCCCCTGCTGCTGTTCTGTGTATCCTCGTATTTACCTTTCCATTTCCACTCAGGATCAGTGTCTCTCATACATCCATTTCTCCACAGTCCACACAAATCCTTTTCTTTCCTCCTCTTCTTCCTCCTCCTCCTTCTACGACGCTCATTTCTGTCTCTCCGAAACGCAGTCTTTCCCCACTCCTACTCACACACATTTCAGATCTACGGTGTCTCACCAAACATACACACACTCTAAAGATTTATTTCTCTACACCCTCTCGCACATCAATTATTTCCTTCCTATCTCTTTCCTCTATTATCCATCCACCTTTCCCTCCACTCAGGATTCTGTCTTTTCCTTCCCGTCTCCCTTCTTCCCTCACCCGTTCACATGCGTTTCTTCACATATGGCCCTGCTTAGTTTCTCGCCTCCATATACAAGAACTAATACACCCTTTCCTTCACTGCCACTAGCACTCCACAGTTTATCCTCTCCTGGTTCCAGAACTCCGTGTTGTCTATCATTCCTGCAACCTAATCCAATATTTACATACTGATAATATTTATTTCATTATTAATTTGGTCATTTAATTATATATGCGCAACCAGTCTGTTTCATACATATAATTGTTTATACAAGGCAGTACTCGTCACACTCTTTTAAATACAATACAGGAAATAATATTTTTGTGCATGCAAGCGGCAGGGACGTAATTTTTTTGCAAATCATCAAAAATTTCTGCAGATATGTGATTACTTAGAGAGAGAGAGAGAGAGAGAGAGAGAGAGAGAGAGAGAGAGAGAGAGAGAGAGAGAGAGAGAGAGAATTATCATTGGAAACCTGAAAGGTAACAAACAACGAATAAGATAATAGTTAGAACACTCTGATGACCTTTCAAAAAAAAAAAAAATGATGACCTTTCAAAAAAAAAAAAAAATATATATATATATATATATATATATATATATATATATATATATATATATATATATATATATATATATATATATATATATATATATATATATATATATATATATATATATATATAAATGATGAAGAGAACAAAACTTAAATTTATACAAGTAAAAACGTGTACTAGTATGATTGAGGAGGGGAGGAAGGGGGTGTAAAGAGGAACAGGAGGAACAGAAACACGACGCAATGCAGAACACACCGGACTTTGTATAGTTGAGAGTGAGGGCGGCTGCCATCAACAATAATTATATGCAACAGCAGCCACGTTTGTCCTGACCAATCCTGCCTGCTTTACGGCGGCTATAAACCTTCCATAACAAGACAGACGGTGTTGTTTACTTGTATGTGAGGGCATGCACGTGTACACACACACACACACACACACACACACACACACACACACACACACACACACACACACACACACACAAGGATAACAACATATGCAGAGAGAGAGAGAGAGAGAGAGAGAGAGAGAGAGAGAGAGAGAGAGAGAGAGAGAGAGAGAGAGAGAGAGAGAGAGAGAGAGAGAGAGAGAGAGAGAGAGAGAGAGAGAGAGAGAGAGATACTGGATGAGGTCATGAAAAATATCCTGAAAGAAATAAAAGATAACAGCAAAGCGAGGGATGAACTAACGAGAGGAGGGAGAAGTACAAAGGAGAGAGAGCCAATGAAAGGAAGAGGGAGGATAGATAAAAATAGCAAAGGAAAACTACGAAGAATAGAAAAATGCAAAAGGAAGAGAGGCAGTTAGAGTGGCGGCAGAGGAAATAGACCTGGTGCGAATACTGTGCTTGATCTCAGCTGTAGTGATTTAATTATAAGCCTTTTTTCCTTGTAGCGTTCAAGCTGGTGAATAATATTTAGTAACTTTAAGTAACTTCCTGCTTTGTTTCACCCATCCGGCCATCCATCCGGCCACTGACAGTCAGTGTAACATGTGCAACAAAACGTGGAGAGAGAGAGAGAGAGAGAGAGAGAGAGAGAGAGAGAGAGAGAGAGAGAGAGAGAGAGAGAGAGAGAGAGAGAGAGAGAGAGAGAGAGAGAGAGAGAGAGAAAGAGAGAGATACGGGAGATCATGAAAACAGCCCAGAAGAAATAAAAATTAACAAGGACGCGAGACAAAACAGACAAACAGAATGGCACAAACAGGCAGACAGACAGACACAAAGAGACAAATCTAAATGTTGTCATGTTCCTGGAGCTTCTACATGCTACATAAATGCTTGAGACTTTCAGAGACGCTGTAAAAAGTTTTGAAATATAAGCGTCTTTGGCATCATTTGCAAGGCTGGCGCTTCTAGAACTGTGGCGCCAGCTTTCAGTTCCTCAAAGTTTCTCGAAGTTTAAAGTAACACTCGAAAATTTTCAAAACGTGATGATTTCTGATAGAAGAAGGCGGGGTGGCTAACCTTCGCCATCTAGAGGCGTCAACAGCTTCAAATATAGAGTAAACACTGCAGGCTGCTATTTGAATTAGTGCCAATCAGAGTTTTGATGTGATCCTAATTTCTGATATTTTTTCACAACGCATAGCAAAAAAATGTAGTTAAACTTTAATAAATAATTGGACAGTTAGCAAAATTGTAATAGCAATACGAAGACGTCAAACCAAAGAGAATTGTTAAATGCGGTACACATCAATTTTCACTGAACATCTTCCTTACTGCTTCTATTCTTATCCAGCAAAAAATACAGACGCAGTGTAATTACTAAAACATCTGTGTCGCCAACAAAAAAACACACACGTGACGTAGTAACTTTGATGCACTGCTGACAACCCAAATATAAACAATGATAATGATCGCAAAGTTAACCTCATAGATAATCCAAGGAGACCCGCTTTGATCTTATAGCAAGGAATGAAAAACGCTAACACAAACACGGAAAAATTTTTGGAAACAAAAGGAGGGCGCGCACCATTTATCCGTCACACGTGTTTGTATCTGGTCGGCAGCGGCGCGTGAGGCGTTCCACACTGCATCATCTTGCTTTTATCCGCGACAACAAAGGGACTGGCGGTCGGATTTATGAGACATGTATTCTGGAGGGACACCTGAGCACCGAGAGAGAGAGAGAGAGAGAGAGAGAGAGAGAGAGAGAGAGAGAGAGAGAGAGAGAGAGAGAGAGAATGAAAGAAGTGAAGAGGGATAACCAGATAGGATAACGACAAAGGAGAGAAAGCAAGAGGAGTGAAGCGAGATAAGACGGAAAGAGCAGTCTGTTTTTAGCAAGGGAATAAGAAGATACTGCATATTTTTGTTTCTATGACTGTTGCTTTCCTAATGTACAGCATGAATCATGGGAAATGCGAATATGTGTTGTTTCTACTCCCTTCAGGTCTCTCTCTCTCTCTCTCTCTCTCTCTCTCTCTCTCTCTCTCTCTCTCTCTCTCTCTCTCTCTCTCTCTCTCTCTCTCTCTCTCTCTCTCTCTCTTTTTCGTGGGCAGCCAATCCGCCACCTTGCTCTCTGGGAACGAAAAACCCAACTTGTCGATTCCTCCAAAAGGCAAAGGGTGGCTTTTACTCTGACTCAGTTGGCTCAAACTTTAGCTCATTTCCTCTCCATTTCCTCTTATCAGAAGGCTCCGGGATGAAGTTAAGCTAATTCTGAGAGCAGAGGTGAGGCGGAGGGAGGGTAATCATAAGTTCTGAAAGAATTGCTCATCATCAAACTTATCCAAGAAGAGAACTGCCTGACTTGAATTGGCGATGAAGTGACATTTCTTGAGAGAGAGAGAGAGAGAGAGAGAGAGAGAGAGAGAGAGAGAGAGAGAGAGAGAGAGAGAGAGAGAGAGAGAGAGAGAGAGAGAGAGAGAGAGAGAGAGAGAGAGAGAGAGAGAGAGAGAGAGAGAGAGAGAGAGAGAGAGAGAGAGAGAGAGAGAGAGGGAGAATCATACAAGTAGAAATTCCTCAGTAGCAATAAAATCAAGGCATTTTCTCCGTACATAACCCTCCTCTTGAGAGCCAGGTGGAGGACCCTCGTTCAAGGGATAGGAGGTGCAATGAGATGGCTGGAGGAGGCGAGAGCGGGAACCTGAAGGAAGGACGATCGGATAAGTTATGGAAGTGGAGATATTGCTGGAGGTGTATGAGAAAGAGAGAAATCTTAAGGAGGGAGGTGTGTAGGTGGAAGGAAAGATGGATGGACAGGAAATTGAAAACTGAAGAGAAGATACTTTTTTGGGGAATAGTATCTTTTCTTGTTTTTCGTCGTTTATTTCTTCATTGATCTAATATGATGCTGATATATATATATATATATATATATATATATATATATATATATATATATATATATATATATATATATATATATATATATATATATATATGTGTGTGTGTGTGTGTGTGTGTGTGTGTGTGTGTGTGTGTGTGTGTGTGTGTGTGTGTGTGTGTGTGTGTGTGTGTGTGTGTGTGTGTGTGTGTGTGTGTGTGTGTGTGTGTGTGTGTGTGTGTGCGCGCGCGCACGTTCTTAATCAAAATTCTGACTTATTTTCTTAGCAATTATAATTTCTTTATACATGCTTGAATTTTGTTTCGTCAGTCATACCCATCTCACGTTTATGTTGTTCTCTCTCTCTCTCTCTCTCTCTCTCTCTCTCTCTCTCTCTCTCTCTCTCTCTCTCTCTCTCTCTCTCTCTCTCTCTCTCTCTCTCTCTCTCTCTCTCTCTCTCTCTCTCTCTCTCTCTCTCTCTCTCTCTCTCTCTCTCTCTCTCTCTCTCTCTCTCTCTTATTTAGTCTTTGAAACGCCATCGGGTTTATATTTATATTGTAGTGAAGGCAACGTTAAATAAAACTAATGGATTCTCTTCTACTTACCTAAAAAAAACGTAAACGACGTTTACTCTTTACAGTCCCTTCCTTAGGTGGAATTTAAGCTGTCTTAGTCCCAGGATTTTTTTTTATTTTTTATTTCCATATAGCGACCAGCTCTGAGGATATTACCGATAAAACCTCCCATTTGGCACATTACTTGAGTGAAAACTGGTTCCTATACATACATGGATGAACGGAGAAATTTCCTGTGTCAGCTCGATAGATTTTTCTTTTTCGGCCGACTGCAATTAGTCCACGGAACTTGTCTGAATAAATATTTCCATGTTTTTTTTGGGTGCGAGGGTCCCTATGAAATATATTTTGTGTAGTGTTGCGTTTCGTGATGTACGGAACTGGTGCAGGAGGGGAAACATGCAAACCAGAATTATAGATTTAACGCAAATATGAGTAACTTTCGCATTCAATTTTTTGTGTGTGATTTTCTGAGTTGCACCACATTGATGCCATGAATATCAATGTACTTTATAGATATGTAAAAATGTATTTGTGATAGGAATACTATTTTTTTTCTGGTTTATCTGATAATAGAGATATTAAATATTCCTTACTTAAAGAAACAGGGAAGGAGAGAGAACGCAAAGAGAGAAAAGCAAATGAGAATCAGTTTGTGAAAAGTCTCTCTCTCTCTCTCTCTCTCTCTCTCTCTCTCTCTCTCTCTCTCTCTCTCTCTCTCTCTCTCTCTATTACCTCTTGCTTTGTTTTCATTCGCTCACATCGATTTTAATTAGCAGCATGAAGTTTTCATTGCATCCAAGTGTGTATGAATATTTCATTATCACTTAACTAATTACACACACACACACACACACACACACACACACACACACACACACACATACACACACACACCAAGACTAATCTATTTATTTCATATCATTTCAATTATTTTCTTCCTCACAATTTTTCCTTTCTCTCAGAAATTAAAACTACGTTTCCTTTTATAACTTTAGTAATTCAAGGGAAAACTGACAGCAAGAACAACAAATGGAACACCACTACCATCACCACCAGTGGCAGCACCACCGTCACCATCACTACCACCATCACCATCATCACCACTACCACCACCAACAACAACAGCTCCTCTTCCTCATCCATATTTTCCTTCTACTACTACTACTACTACTACTACTACTACTACTACTACTACTACTACTAAGTAGTAGTAGTAGTAGTAGTAGTAGTAGTAGTAGTAGTATCACAAAAAAAAAAAAAGACACGAGAAATCATTTCCTCTCGCTCCCATTTTCTTCTAAAGGCCTTTTCTCGCTTTACCAACCCTCCTACTTTTCTATCAGGTCATTCCCTCCCTTCTTCCAATCCTTTCCTATCTTTCCAACACTAACTAATTGCACGGTAGATACGCATAAATCAATTTTATTTAGATTTGTCTTTTTTGTCTGTCTGTCTGTCTGTCTCTTCTTATCTTTCTGTCTGTCGGTCTTCTTCACCCATTTCTCTATCTGTCTCCTTTTCTCTCTGCCTGTCTATCTGCCTTTTTGCTTGCCTATCTGTCTTTTGCTTTCCACTGTCTATCTGTTTGTATGTCTTTCTCCATGTCTGTCTTTTTTCTCTGCTTGTCATTTTCTCTGTCTGTTTGTCTGTGTCAGTCTGTCGTCTCTTCCCCAAGGTGTATCTCCAATTCTTTCCTCACTCACTATTATATTTTTCATGTCAGTTTCTCGTCGCATCCTTTGTTCCTTTATTTTTTTCTTCATTTCAGGCTTTTGTGAAAGTGTTTCCTTTGCTTATATCGCGTGCATGTGATATTCACTGTGTTTTACGTTTATACCAAAAGAAAGCCGTTTTCATAACAGAAAAGTTTAGCTTATTACGTAATATACCTGACGAACCACAAAGACACTTGGGGACCCTATAACCTGAATCTCATTAAGTTCTTTGACACAACTATGGGAAGAAAGAGACTATGCAAATTGAATATAAACAAAGAAGACATGTTATTTTTATAATAAGCATTACCTGCAGGGCCATGATGCGTCATTCTTGAAGGTACTATCTCGAGGAATGAACCAACGCTACCCAGACTTTCGGTGTTGTCATCATTATGGGACACAAGATAACATAAGTTTCATGACTAGACGTGGCAAAGTCATGACAAGAGCACCTCCCATCCTCTCCGCCACCATCAGCCCACGCTTATCTCTACCAAGGTGGTACTTCCTCTCTAAATCACCTTGTTAAGCTCGTGTACGTTAATTACGCAATTCTCTGGAATGTCGACAAGAGGAAAGGTTAGGAGACTACGCAACTACAAGGCCCTCATGATGACGAGGCGGTGGTGGTGTTGGTGTTGGAGTGGCAAGGTTTGGGAGATCATGAAGAGGTGAAGAGATATATGGGAAGAGATGATCATAGGGTAACGTGTGTTGGAAGTTGTGATAAAGTGAAGAGGAGGTTTAAGCATGCAGATTTTACTAGAAGGGAAAGAGGTGTGTGGGATGGAGAACAGGGAATGGAGAGGAGGAAAAAAGGTATGCGGAGATGGAAGAAGCAGAACTCGTGAACACTTATGATTATTGTAATGTAAGAACAGATCTGCACTACCATTAAGAATGAATTAAGAAATTTGGAAGTAAGTAGCATCACTACTTTTGTATAAAGCATTATACCTAGAAAGCTGCTAAGGCATATAAAAATAATAACGACTAAAACATATGTAAAATACTCTTCCTCATTGTTCCTTTCACCTCTCACTTCCCGGTACCACTCGTCATTTTTTATTTACTTCCTCATTCTCTTGTTCCTCCTCGACTCGAATCCTGAATAGCATCTCGAAACATTTTCTCTCCTCCCTGGAGTAATGCATTGTCCGTCCAATCACAATGGCTCGAGAATGGGCTCAGGCGTGCCAACAATTTCCCGGCAAAACTTTTCTTATCTCATCGCTAAAAACAAGTGAACCTCATTACAGCGCAAATGCTAAACACACAAATTAATAAATACATATTAAACTTTTTTTTTTTTTTTTGTAAGTCATAAAATTCGAGAGGGAAAAGTGTTGATGAAAAGCAAACATTGCAAACCAGTGAGTCGAAACCTCGAGGCTCCAGACGGCGGCCTCGTGACGGCTTCAAGGCCTCAACCGCCAGGCTCGGCACATTTCCGATACAAGTGACGTCATGTGAGTGAAACGGCTGCGAACGCGACACCAGATGCCTCCTCCTCCTCCTCCTCCTCCTCCTCCTCCTTTCCATTATCATTATCATCGTTATCATCATTGTTATAAGATCCCACGTCGAGGCCACACGCGCTTGTTTATTACTTCAATTAGTGTTTTTAATCAAGTAAATTATCCATTGATTTTTTGTTAATTATCTCTGCATTTCTCTTCTTTCCAACGTCATTAAGTGGCTAATTTTGTTTTCACTTTTACGAGCGATGCTACTCGTGTCTTTGCCGACGTAGACGCGAATTAAATTAATCCCAAATTCGCTTAGAGAAAATGACTAAAAATGGAGAAAAATCTTGCGGTGAAAATCTCTCTCTCTCTCTCTCTCTCTCTCTCTCTCTCTCTCTCTCTCTCTCTCTCTCACGAACACACATACACGCGTATGCGTACCCACCCACACACACACACACACACACACACACACAAACATTATTACCATTATTATCAAACAGATAAATATCAATAATGAAACATTGTCACACTAAGGGGAAGAAAGGCCTTCAGTTTCAAACAAGCAGAAAAATAAAGATGAGAAGGATAATTAGCGAGGTGTAAGGAAGAACCTAATAACTTCAAACCACTCTGAAACCCGCAGCACCTTAACTAGTTACAGCACATTGATATCTTGGTGTTGTTTGCTATGATCGAAGAAAGACTGAACCTGCTTCACACATGCGTGTCTTTATCGCTACGCGTAGTGGATGAACACAAGCACATAAACACACACACGTTCCCTTAACGAGAATTCGCCTCCCAAGACTTCCGTGTCAGGTAAGTCCTCGACAGGTGAGTGTCTCTTTAAATCTTGAAATGAATGGCTCGCCGTCGTGAGGAAGAAAGTTCAGATGGTCATCGCGAGCCACGGTGGAGGAGGACGTGACCACGGCTGGCGGTTGTAAACTAAACCAAGACACCATCACAAACCCACACACGTATTGCCAACTCACTGGACCTTGGGCTCATATCTAGAGTTTTGTATCCCCTGGTCTTTCTGTCTCCATCAATTTACGGATGACTTCCTTTTATTTGTCTTTTTATGTTTCAACAATGTTTTCTCTTTTCTACTCTTTATTACCTTCTTGTTGAGCTATGTTTCTGTGGTATCTCCAGCATATTGCTTATTTCCTTCCACCGTCTCCTCTATCCATCCACTGCAAGGATTCTCAAGCTTTCCTCCCTCACTTTACCCCACTTTCGATGTATTTAGATGTATTCCTAAGTCCCTCTGCAAAAATACAGATGAAGATGAAGAAAAGTATTTGAAATTTCACAAGATTAGTTTCTTCCCTACCGTATCTAAATAAGAACTAAAAGTTCATCGACTATAGTGTTTTAGAAATTTATTGTTAGATTTTCACGAATATTTATCCAATGCCATGCATCCTTTCAGCATACAGTAAAGAAGTTTGCCCTTGATCATGAATTGCAGAACTGCAGGAATTGCCTCTTAACGCAAGAGGCAGCGTCATCGAAGCGTAATTCAATTTTCATTTAGTTTAATACGAAGCAACCCACGAATCATTGAAGCACACAGATGATGCATCAGTAATGGAATGAATGTTTCCTCACTTCGTTTACCTATTCATATCCTCTTACCCTTCCATTTTTTCTTTGTTCATCCCTTTTACTGCATATGTTCAAACATGCGGAGCCGGATGATTTGCGCAACACTCGTACAGAATACAGACGAGTTGTATGCACACACTGGAGGAAAAGCTTCTACCAGAATTTTTTATTTTTTTTTTATATTGCATACATGAACTTATCACTCTCTCGATATGTTTGAAACGACGCATCCGTCTCAGCACGAACAGAAATCTCTTCGGTAAGAATCCGAGTCTATAACAGGCGTTTGCAAGAGAGATAGGATGGGGGCACCAGGACAGGATGTTTGATGGAAAGACAAATGTTGGTGAAAGAGGGAGAAGACGAAGAGGAAAACGGATTAACTAAAAGAAAAAGAAACTGAAAAATGTAGATCATATTTGAATTAGGAATATATAAAAATTCTGAAGGAAACGAAAGAAAAAAAATATATATCACGTTTCCCATAGCAAAAAAGAGGATTAAAGGGAGATTAAAATGGAATGGTAGTGGAGGTTCAAAATCAAATAGAATGTGAACAGGAATAGCGAGCCGAGGCAATATTGGAGAGGCCAGAAGAAAGGGATGAAAAAATAAATAGAAAGAAAAGGGTAGACGGAACCTGTGGATGCTAGCCATGTAAATACGCAGCAATCTGGTGGGCGGGAAGAAATAGGAACGAGAAGGAGAAGGAGAAGGAAGAGAAGGGAACAAGAAAAAAAAGATTGTATGCAACCTGGGGCGAAACTGGATATTCGATGTATTTTCCTCAATATCCCTACCTGCCATTTTTTCTCTCTCTCTCTCTCTCTCTCTCTCTCTCTCTCTCTCTCTCTCTCTCTCTCTCTCTCTCTCTCTCTCTCTCTCTCTCTCTCTCTCTCTCTCTCTCTCTCTCTCTCTCTTTTACAACTAAATAAACCCAATACCAAGATGAAAGATAAGTAAAAAAAAATAATAATTAAATTAATTTCTCGTAAATTTTCATTTTTTTTTTTTCCTGCAGATAAAGTATATGCGACTATGCAGAAGATGAGTATCTAATTTTAAAAAAAGGAGCAGAAGCAAGCCATAAACTACTATGCGTTTTTTTTTTTCTATCGCAAACCTTGTAAATGAGAAGAAGGTTATTTGGTCATCTCATGTTTTGTACATTGTAAACGTATATTATAACCACCAATTTTTTTCTACATTAAATAAATATCTACTGATTAAAAATAGCTAAATATTCCATAAGTCGACAGGAATACATACTTTTCTCTTAATCCAAGGAAAGAAGAAAAGGAAAAGGAACCAAAAATTGAAACTAAATAAACTAAAAAAGAGAGGATAGGAGAAAAAATAACGGGGAGTAGGAGGAAACAAATATCACACGGCAAAATAGAGAAGAGGAGGAAGAAAAGTGGAAAATAACGATGATGACGACAAGAAGGAAAAAATATTGTGCAAATGTAGAACGAATATGGGGAAAAGGAAAACACGATGGAAGACCGAGAACGATAATATTGGATAGAGAAAATTACATTGGAAGAGGAGGAGGAGGAGGAGGAGGAGGAGGAGGACGAGGAGGAGGAGGAGGAAAAGGAAGAAGAGTCTTAAAGCTGAGGGCATCCCGGCATTCCGAGGACAGTAATCACAAAAGTCTCTCCCCTCACAGTTCGAAGTATTGGGATTGATCAACACAATGCATTTTTTGAGACACATGTCTTTGTAGCACTTCTCTTTCTCTCCATCTCCTTCTCTTCCCCTTCCTTACCCACATTGTTTTCTCTCCCTATTGGTTTTTTCCCTTGTTTCTTCCTGTCTTCCTTCTGTCCTTCCGTCATCTAGATCTTTCTCCTTTCTCATCCATCGCTTCCTTCCTGCCTTCCACCTCCTCCATCACTTTCAGTGCCTGTAGCCGCCTCACCATCATCATCATCTCCAACAAGTGGCGATGAAATGAATAGTGTAGGAATTACTTTCTTATGCATCCCGAGTGACGCAAAACACACACACACACACACACACACACACACACACACACACACACACACACACACGTTGCTCTCTCTCTCTCTCTCTCTCTCTCTCTCTCTCTCTCTCTCTCTCTCTCTCTCTCTCTCTCTCTCTCTCTCTCTCTGATTTCGCAATACGTAAAACAATCACGTCATCATTTTCATTCCAAAATTTTCCTTTACATTAACGAAAAAAAATTTAAAAAACGATGCAACCAATCATATTAGCTGAACATTTAATTTAATCCAGTGTTTCGTGCGCTAAATCATCCCGGTTGGTACATATAAAATGCCATAGTTTTATCAGCAACTTTTGCAATGCAATTGTTATTAAATTAATCACTAATTTCTGTACGATGCCAAAGGGCAGGTGATGTGCCAGCGGACTGAGGGGTACTGACGTGAGGCTTGCGCTGCAGCGGATGGGTGGTGGCCCCGCGTGTGCCCCTGTTTGGTACAACACCGCGTGCTCCAGGCACTGCAGGGCGGCCATCACCGAAACGGGGACGGGATGCACATAACAATAAAAATACGAGTATAAAGATAAACAGGAAATATCTTCTCGTGTTTATCTCTCACTGTGTTTCGTTCACCATTCATCGTCACACACACACACACACACACACTACTCACAAGATTTACTAGCTGAAAGAATGAATATCTGTTTGAAGCCTTTCAGTTAATAAAAAGAAAAAAAATAACAAGAATAAAGATAGAAAGGAAAACAGGCTTATCCCCACTGACAAGTACACGAGAATCAGGAATGGGAGAACCTCCGTACCTAAGGAAACGAAACACAGTAATGCACGTCTCACCTCTCCTCAGGTGGCCTTTGCACCTGTGCCGTACCGAGGGTTCTTGTGTAAGCATCAGTCCACTCACGTCTGGAAGAAAAGGAACAAATCCTAATGTATTTATGTTTGAAACCTGTGCAATTCGTAATATAAGGGAGGCAAAAAAGAAAAAAATCCTTTTACAAATATTTCCTTTCATGGAAGTAAAATAAAGAAGTAAAATAAAGAGTCTCAAGCGGATAATTCTTCCGTAAGCACGCTTAAGTCGTAGGAGTCACGCAAGCACCGACGAAAACAAAAAATCCACAATATTTTCGAGGAGAAAAATAACGCTTCCTTAAAGTGACTGATAATAATATGTTTTTTTTTTTTTTTCAGTTTAAAAGATTAAAGATTTAAGTCTAATTCAAACACGAAGCCTGGGGTCACTGTACGCTCGGGAAAATGGAGATTATTTATCTAATAATAATAATAATAATAATAATAATAATAATAATAATAATAATAATAATAATAATAATAGTGGTAGTAGTAGTAGTAGTAGTAGTAGTAGTAGTAGTAGTAGTAGCAACAGTAGTAGCAACAAGTGATACAGTGTTCGATATGGATTTAGTCGGCCTCGCCCAGAGCGGACTAAGTCAATGTCAAGCACTGTTGTAGTAGAGTAGTAACAACAACAGCAATAATAATAATAATGATAATAATATTAATAATAATAATAATAATAATAATAATAATAATAATAATAATAATAATAATAATAATAATAATAACAGGACCATTCTGCCTTTCTCACGTCACCTTTACTCATTTACTAACCAAACACCTGCTCCCCATTATCTGCACCCGCTTTCCTTTAAGACAGAATATCCCTGGTAAACGCAAACCGTTATCAGAAGTGAGAGGAAGATTAGGAAGGAACGCAGATGAAAGAGCAATTGAAAGGAAAAAAAAATAATAAATAAAAGGGTAACAAGATTTATACTGTAGAAAAAAACATAGAAGGAGGAATGGAAGAGTGTGTGTGTGCGAGGTGTTGAGTGTTAAGGTGACATCAAAGAAAATAATAGTCTTCCCGATGTTGCCAAAATTCCTGGTTGTTGCTGCAGTTTCCGTTATTGTCTTCACAGTCCATTAATAGGATAACCTGATCAAGTATAGAACCATTTTTTCTTAGAAGATATATTCTATTGTTCCTGCTGTTGTCCTTGTTTGTATTCTTGACTGTTATTGCTGCTGCTTTTCTTGTTTTATTTACCCATTCATTCGATTGGTGTTCAGAAATACTGCATCATTTATAGACCAAAATTTCAATATCTACTTATCTTGCAAAGACATCGCGTTTTTTTTTTCTCTCTCTCTCTCTCTCTCTCTCTCTCTCTCTCTCTCTCTCTCTCTCTCTCTCTCTCCCAGACCTTGTGCAGCAATCGTCCACGACAAGCGCCTCTTTCCCCTCGCGCCTCTAGTCTTTCCTTCCCCTCAGCTTCGGTCCCCTCTCCGCCTCTCCACTCTCGTCAACTATTCCCCAATTCCTCGTCCAAAGTCCCTCGTCAGAGCCACCATCAATACACAACTCAGGGAAGCATCAGCAAGAAAACTAGCAATTAATTTCTAGTGACCTGGACATCATCTTTAAGAAGCAGGTAAGGGAAAGCTACCGGCAGGAATAGGGTAAGCCCAAGTGACAGGTGACGTAGAAAAAACAATAGCGATTGTAGGGTTGTGACAGACTGCCACCTCACGGGAAGGAAATGTGGCCGAGGAAGAGAGAGTAGGAGATGGAGATGCGAAAATAAGGGTCTTGAGTAAATTGGTACACTCGAGCAGCAAGGGGAGGTGGGGAGGGGGGCAGAGGAAGACAGACAGACAGACAGAGAGAGAGGAGAGAGAGAGAGAGAGAGAGAGGAGAGGAGAGAGAGAGAGAGAGAGAGAGAAGGAGAGAGAGAGAGAGAGAGAGGTGAGAAGGGACAGTTGGAAGCGACACTCGTTCTGTGGACTGACGCTACTTGTAAAGGGAGAAGACAGGGACGAAACAGGAAAACGTTTAGGATCCCCTCCACATCATTCCACAAATTTCTTGCAATCTCTTCGCTTTCTCTTTTTTTTTTACACACACACACACACTGCACCTTGAAAAAAACACAAAATTATTGGGATGAGAGAGAGAGAGAGAGAGAGAGAGAGAGAGAGAGAGAGAGAGAGAGAGAGAGAGAGAGAGAGAGAGAGAGGAAGGTTAGGTACGTGATTCATTACTGAACAATTATTCAAACACAACACACACGATACTAATTGCGATTTCATGATTGTTGGTAATGCAATTTGAATCCATCTGACGTCTGTTCCATCATCACATTTCCTAATTTAAAGCAACAGCAACAAAAACAACAGCAATAATAAACAACAACGACAATTACTACTACTACTACTACTATCAGTGATAATAATAACAGTAATAATAATAATAATAATAATAATAATAATAATAATAATAATAATAATAATAATAATAATAATAATAATAATAATAATAATAATAATAATCATAATCATAATAATAAGTTGTTTGAATATTATTAACACCATTATTTTCCCTTCATCGTTGAGTGGATAGGAAAACACACATTTTTCAATATTTTTCTGTGAACTTCCCGTCAAATGTAATTAGCGTCCGGCGCGTGCACTGCAGGAAGAGTGTTGCCAAGGAAAAAAATCCACTCTAATTACTGAATAATTATTAAACAAAATTTTAAGGGAAATATTGTCAGCACATGATAAATTAGGACAAAAAAATATATATACAACACATTTTGCAAGTCTGCCTGCCTGACTGCCTCTCTGTTTGACTGCTTGCCTTTCTGCCTGTTTGCTTGTCTGTCTACTTGCACTCTTACTTGCCTTTCAGTTTGCCTGCCTGTCTACCTGCCTGTCTGTCTGCCTCCCTGCCTGTCTACCTGCCTGTCTGCCTGTCGTCTCTCTCTTACACATCTTTCTTTCAATACGTAAATATCACAATAAACCACAAACAACACAGAACCTCCAATTTATCTGCAGTTACTCCACCTTAAAGAGGACTTAGTAACCACATCCTAACTTGGTATCTCGCTCCTGAATCAGGGCACCAAGGTACTACATGCATGTAATGAGCGTCTAACGGTATGTTGAATATGTTGAGCTTTCATTCATGAGGTCTGTGTGTGAGCGAGAGAATGAAAGGCAGCAAGGAAATGATGTCTCGGATCCGCTTTTACATTAACATTAATTTTATTCACAGATTATTATTTTTCTCCATTTGTTTAACTTTTTTTTCTTCCTGGCACTCCTCTCTACCAGTAATAAGCTCTCCGCTCTCTCTCTCTCTCTCTCTCTCTCTCTCTCTCTCTCTGAGTCCATTCACCACAGTCGTAACAATGTTATCTCTTATATTATGGGTGTATTGAGAGGTGATGTTTCTCTTTCCTCTCTTCTTGTCCTCTTCCATCTCTCGCTACACTTGACTCTGCACCGCCTCCTTCATATACACTGTGGTTTTTCACCTTGCTAGTTTTTGCCTTATTTTTAGTCTTTCCTCTTATTATATTCACTCTTTCCCTTCTACTCTTCTTATCTTTCAACAGTAATGTTTTCGTGCATCCAAAGGTTCGTCCCTTCTTCCTCCATCAGTTTACCCTTCGAAACTCTCCTTCCTTCCCCTCAATACAGAACACTCTCTCTTTGTCCTCTTTACCCTTCATTCCTTGCGGCTCTTTCATCTCCTGATGACTTTCTCTTCCAGGGTAACATTTTTTATACATTTTCTCGCTCTATTTTAATTTTCATTTATTTATTTATTTTTTTCTTTACAGAAGAAAAAATGATGTTACACATTCATTTCGTTTCTCATAAGTACTTTCCTTTCTCTTTTCCTCCTATTTCCTCACTACCCTCTGCTTCTCCTTCTCCTCCTGCTACTCTCCCTTCTCTTCAAGGAGGAAAAAGTAAAAGGAACCTTGTGAGTTGGTGAAATGAATGACCAACAATTTACAGTTGGTGATGCAAGTCAAGGCATTGCTGAACGAAACTGTACTAAGGGTAAGGAGAGTGGTTCTAAATCGAAAAGAAGATAAAGGGAAGGGACGACAAGATTTATCCGTGTGAACTAGGGAAGATAAACGTCACATGAAAGCAAGGAAGTATGGAGGCGTCTCTTTCCTGTTACAAGACTAGCCTCTCTCTGCATTGTGTATATTCCATTTTTTACAAATTCTTTACTTTTCTTATTTGGATCTCGCACAATTCCTTATACCGTACAGCTGGTATTGTGTAATAAAGTGAGTGGGAAGTGAGAATCAACAGTCTAATGAAGCTACGTGTCCCCATCACCACCACCACCACCATTTCTACCACGGAGTCAACATCCTTGCCGGAAAAACAGGTCAAGATGTGGAGATGAACAACGTTTTCCCAATACGTTACGTTTAAAGAGAAATGTGAGAATGGAAACACACACACACACACACACACACACACACACACACACACACACACACACACACACACCGAGACACCCACACATACTCACATCCACACTCCCCCTCCCTACACACACACACACACACACACACACACACACACACACACTTTCTAAATGTAATGCATAATGTCGTCCCATTTTCCTCACAGAAGCATAAACGTTAACTCACTCATGAACATCACATGGTCTGCTCGTGAACACAGCCTCGCGAATACATGAAAGCAAGTTAAATAATTCAAAGCAAGGCGCTGACATACCCGTAGCGTTTATAATGTAGGTCTTGTGAAAGTACAGTAGTAGTAGTAGTAGTAGTAGTGGTAACGGTAGAAATAGTAGTAGTATTAGTAGTTTTCTTACATATAATTAGACAAGCCTTCACAATATAATTAACAAAGTATTAAGTTTTCTACTATTTGTTGGAAGCCTGACAAAAATTTCTAGACCAGCCACAGGAGGCAGGTTTACAGCTCACTTTGGCATTCCACGAACCACCTTTAGAGCGGTGGGCGGGGATCTGGGAAATAGCGAGGGGTCATTGGCGTAACAAAGCGGCAGGTGTGATTGGCTCAGATTAGGTGGCGATCGACTCCAGCAGGCGGCGGGAAGGAACTTAGTGGGAAGGAAAAGCGAGGAACCTGAATGGAAAACAAACGACCAAATCGAAGCGTGCCTATTGTACCAGCCTAGACTATTCATCTCTCTCTCTCTCTCTCTCTCTCTCTCTCTCTCTCTCTCTCTCTCTCTCTCTCTCTCTCTCTCTCGTTGTTGACGTCGATCTATGAAGGTCTAATCAACCACAATATTTTGTACATAATGAGTTTTCTTATTGATTCCCTTGTGGTCATGAAAAGATTACTATTACGATTTCACTGATTAGTTTCCTCACAAATCAATATCGTTATATTGACAATCTTTTTTCTCACTGGTATATTCAGAGGAAGTTATGACATATTACGTTCCTTCGGTGAAAGAGCGCACGTGACCATTATTGGAAACCATCATTGTTATTCCTTGACGAGATAACAAGCGTATCATGGGAACTTGACAGATTATTGCCAATTATCGTCACGTGGTGCAACATAATGTCAGTCTCTCGCTTTGATGATGGAGTTACGATGATCACCAATGAGCCTCAATTGTTTCTATTTAAGGTATCTGAGAAGAAGTTCCATCCTTGACATTTCGTATGTAATATTATTCTATTAGTATAACTTGTTACTTTCTGTCTGTATCTTTCTTTGCCGAGAGGAACTGTGATCACAGTCGAGATTCATATAATACCTTTTTAAGGGTAACAATAATCTACTCATGAGATTAACTTGCATTTTAACACCAAATTTTATCATATGATGCTTTACTTCCTCGCCTGGCCTTCGCTGACATAAGAAATTCGATCACACCAACATTACAGTATCTCGCTCCATTATCTCCGCTTAGCCAAAACTTTTACTCATTCGTACCTTGCTAAGTCTCATGTATTCATTCGTTGCTCACCAAGACTCGTATATAGTTATAGATCACTTACGTCTGAGTTTATAAACGCACACTATTGCAGATGCGTATTTCTAACCAGATGAAAGGGACACATAAAAAGTAGAAAGGGACAAGGGAAGATAAGAGAATACAAGGTGCACGGAAGGTAAAGGTTCGCAAGGTAAGGAGGAAAAGAAGGAAGTAAAAGTAAAGGGAATAGGATGCTCGGGAAAGAGAAATAAAGCATCGCAGTGGGGAGGGAAAAGAAAGAAGAGAGAAAGAAAAAGGTAAAAGGAAGAAGAGCAAGGTAAAAGTTAATACTCCGCCACCAAGGCAAGGAAGGTTTGCAAGGAATGAAGTCCTGTTTCTTTCCTTTCTTTGCGTATTAAAGTGTTTAGTTTTTTTTTCCATTTCATATCTACCCTTGCCATTCTTTTCATTTGTATTACACTCTAAGTTTTTGCCAAGTCATGTGATATGTATTTAAACCCTTAACTTTTACCTTTGTTAGTATTTTTTCATTATTAATTTGTTGAAAAAAAATTAATATTGTTTTCTTTATTTCATCACCATTGATATATATTTCCCTCTTTACTTTCCTTGTTTCGACTAATAATAATCTCCTTTGAAGGCACTTAATTGTCGTTAGTATTTTTTTTCTTCCAGATTAGCTGAGATTATTTTCTTTACTTCAATACCACTCATAGATATCTCCACCTTTTTCCTGCTTCACCCAATAATAAACTCCTCTGCCTTCTGCTTCCACGTGTCCATGTCATCCTCAGCTGGTCTAGTTCCCCTCCTCCACGCGTCACAGTCTGCCCCACTCATCCCTCCCAAGATACAAGAAGGATTGATGTTCTCCCCTCCTTTGAAGAATCCCTCTGACACCCTCTGCTGCTAGAACTTTGCTTGTTATCTCCAGCACTTTTATTCTATTAATCTGCTAATATTTTATTATTATTATTGTAATTATTATTATCATTGTTGTTGTTATTGTTGTTGTTGTTAGTATCACCATTATTAACGTTTGGTTATTGTTAATGCTGTGCGTGCCTTGCTCTGCACACACACACACACACACACACACACACACACACACACACACACACACACACACACACACACACAAAAAAAAAAAAAAAAAAAAAAAAAAAAAAAAAAAAAAAAGCTACGTGAAAAATTATCTTCCCTAAAATCTCAGAATTCAGAAAACCTCGCGAAGACTTTTGGCGCATAATCAATTTTATCTTCGCAATTTCTTACCTCCTAACTTCTGGTGATAAGGAGTAAGTTACTGTAATTATAAACCCTTTGTCCAATTAAAAGTTGATAATCCGTGCCCGATAGACTTGCGAGGAAGTAAGGAAAAGGCAAGAACTAATGGAGAGAGAGAGAGAGAGAGAGAGAGAGAGAGAGAGAGAGAGAGAGAGAGAGAGAGAGAGAGAGAGAGAGAGAGAGAGAGAGAGAGAGAGAGAGAGAGAGAGAGAGAACAAAACACGGTATAACATGATATAACAACAATAAAGACACAGGCAGGACGGGAGCAGAACTCTTTCCTGAAGTAAAAGTGATATAATGAGACGGGAAAAGAAGCGTAACCATATACAGATTACAGTGCTGGTGGATCTAGCTTCATGTGGGGTGCAGTTCGAAGCAAAATGAAAATGAAAGTGGAAAGCGGGTTTCGTTTCATTATGGCCGCTGTATGCTGCTTTTGTGATATTTAACAATTTATACTTATTGTAACAAGTGCCCTGTTCTGCGTTCACTGCCCCGCGTTTGATATCCACCGTGTTATATAGCAAGGCTGTGTCACGAGTTCTCATGTGAGCAATAAACATGTCGACAATAATAGAGAAGCTATGAGTAACTGAATTTCGCTGACATATCCATTGGGGGCCATTTTGCAATAGTTCCCTGGAACCACTGCTGCGAAATACAGAGAGCGACGTGGGAGTGACTTTACTCTGCAACAGCAATTATTTAATGTCTTTACCTTTGCTTCTCGCTCTCTGTATCCCAATGAGGAGCAACGGTAGATGTGCAGGTTCCCCATTGAAGCTGTGTGTGTGTGTGTGTGTGCGAAACTTTAATCCTATTTACCTTAAGCGCTCGACCTGACATCCGCTATCAGAAGAACGTGGTCCCAATGTCCAAGGAGGTGGCGCAGCTGTACTCTGGCGGGACGAGCAGGAATTCATGCCTCGTGCAGACACAGGCCTAGACACGTCTGGTCACATGTCGCCGAGCTTGGAGGTCTGTTATTCTAGGATTTAGCGAGATGCCTTGTCTACTTCTCACATTAGGAAGCCACGCGCAACTAGTCCTAGTACCAGGAGGCTCGGTTCTTCGCTCACACTAACAATTATTGGATATGGAATTCATTCTTCTTTATTGCCTAAAAATGATCAGCATTCATCAGCTTTTATTGCCGAAACACATACATGCACATACTTCTTTGTGATAAAACATGTGTTGCAACATTCCACAACAAACACAAAGACAGAAAATCTTGAAGGAAGTTTACCGTTGATATTTTAATAGCATCTCATTCTTAGTGAGTCATCCTCTGCCTCGGAGCGCCGCTCTCTCTGTTCGTCTCAACTCTCAATAACGAGCATTGCAAAACACCATAAGTACTGAGTCACACCGTCATTGTAGTATTGATTCATTAATGTATTGCATATCATACAGCTTATAAAAGCTAAAAGAAGAGAGTGAGGTACCATCTATGGTGCTCACCTACATAGTCATTGCTGGCATCGATTGAGAGCTGCCATTCATCGCTACATATCCATCCCTTGTGAACACAGAACTACATTTCCCGGGAAAAGTTTTCTGAGAGAATGCTCAGAAATTGTGGTGAAAGAACAAAATACACTGCTAGACTTTGTGGGAGCAACACTAATGACGAGGCTGTCATAAGGTCATAAAGTGCAGATAGTATCAAACTGATTTATTTCATAATAAGTGGACAACGAGTACCACCAAACCACTGCATCAATTACCGTGCGTGATTCATACCTACCAAGCCCATGCCTTATTCCTGAAACTCCAGAACAACCACAGATCCTCATGTGCGGTCTGGGGTCTGAAACGCTTACTAATACTGCATTGTACTTGGAGAAATACTCATTACGTAGTACTGTGTTTTTGCGTTATACCAAATTATGTGTGTGTGTGTGTGTGTGTGTGTGTGTGTGTGTGTGTGTGTGTTTATTTTACCATTCTTAATATCTGTCTCTCTAGTGGCGTGAATGTTTTTAGTGGATGGAATTATATAGTCTCAGATTTATGCTGCGATAATAACAATAAGTGCTGTGATAAAGCGGAACAGATTTTACTCTGTCTAAATTTCCATTCCAAGCTATGCGGGCCTCTCCTCTTATTCCGTCTCCCGTCTGATGCCTGGAAACACTTTTACGCTAATGGGCACCATGACAACGAGATGCTATCTGTCTCCTTCTCCTCTAGGATGTAGAGGCGCCAGTGTAGGACGAGGATGGGGCACAGAGAAAGGGGGAGCAGAGGGACTTCAATCACCCAGCAGGGACTGACGCAGCGCTCTTAAGGGTGTACTGAGAAAGTGAAGAAAACGGGCGAATAGGAAAAGAAAACGGGAGGTGAACACAGGAAACGTAAGGAAACGAAAAGGAAGGGAAGGGTATACTTGTAATTAAAAGAAGGGGAGAAGAGAACGAGAAATCGAGAAGAACGGAGGTAGGTGAGGCCATGGAGGGAAACGACGTGTAAAGAAAAGGAGAAAGGAGATACAGAAGAGTCAACAGAGGAAGGAAAGAGAGAGGCAGAAGACAAGAA
>NC_087164.1:15887422-15904922 GCF_035594125.1 Scylla paramamosain
CCGTGCAGCCTCGCAGCCGCATCACAGTAACACATCGAACATTTAGAATGAAGCTCAACAAGAGAGTGGAGCGTCCATGCTGCAAGTAGTACAGTCTCGCCTCTCTCTACAAGCAGTTCACACACGGACCGGACGGCTGCCTGGTTTTGACGGGCTTTCCCGGCAGCTATGAAGTCTTCCATTCGCATTACTATCACATTGGTGGTGGTGCACTTGATCGATCCCGCCATGTACATCTAAAATACCACTGCTGCACACTACTACCCGAACACTACCGCAGATTCATCCGCCGCTGGCAGATCACAGCAGCCACCACCTGATATGACTCAGTACGACCATCTTCGTGCACATGGAGACGCGTTGCGCGCTGCGTAGGGTTGAGAGCCGCCCGACGGGTCTTCAGCACCAAGGGAGCTGTGAGGTGGGGCAGAAGAGCTTCCGACGCACTTACAATGCCACCAACGCCAGGAGGGACGACAGGAGAGTAATGCTGAGGCGGTACTGCACCTCAGTGGCGCTTGCCCTCTGCATTGCTGCCGGCGTCTCGCCTTTGGGAAACAAGAAGCAGAATAAGGTTACTTGATAAAGACTCATTAGACGAGGTTTCGGGATTGTGGCACGTCATTTCTGCTACAAATATTCCTGACGCTTTGGTGATGAGGAGCAGTGTTTGACTTTGGGACAGACGACTTTGGTACATGTTTCGTCTCATTCGGTGCTACTTCACCTCCCGTGCCCACGTCCTGCATATAATAATTTCCTAATGAAACTTTTCACATAGTCACCTTCCCCTCCACATCATCACTTTGCATCAGGCATATTGTTACCAGAACTGATATGCCAACAGTTACAGGCCTCCTCTTCACTGCCCTTGGGATGCCAACACACCATATGACTGACGTTTTCCAGTCCCAGAAATAAGGTGCGAATTACAGCTTACCTGACCCTTGATGTACAAAATATCATATGGAAAAGAAAGAGAGGAAGATTATATATTAAAGGCACAAGAAAGACACACTAATGAACGGCATGTGTGATTGGGAAAAAGGCGCTAGGGAACAATAATTATTATTCTTGGTTAAAGGTGAGAGAATGGTTCGTACCTGTGATAATGTGGAGGGAGACGAAGGCTGGGCGAGCGTTGGCGGGCTGACAGGTGTAATTACCACTGTCCGCCTTCGTCACTTGAGAAATTCGCAGCTCACTCTCGCCCAAGCGGTTTACCACTGTTATCTGTAAGGGACGTGAGGGAGAGTGTTATTTTACCTTGCACTGAACAGTTGTAGTTACGGTACGGTAACAGTTGTAGTAAGAAGGCTGTAGTAGTAGTAGCAACGTTAGTAATTAGGATGAAAAGTGTATCAAATGAAGTAGTAGTATAGTAATAGTAGTAGTAGTAGTAGTAGTAATAATAAAAGTAAAAGAAGCATTAATAAAATTTCATCATTGCTTTTCCTTCTGTTTTAAATTGATCAGAAACACAATATGGAAAGACAATAAAAAGGAAAAGGAGAAAAGAAACCAATGTGAGAAAATAATAAACAACTAAAACAGTCAACACCATAAAATAACAATTTGTATTTCATTTTCATTACATCGAGAGGCAGTCACCAGGATCGCCCAGCCAGCCAGCCAGCCAGCCAGCCAGCCAGCCAGTCAACTGCAAGCATCGCCTAACACACCAGACCAAAGGGTTGTAGTGTAAGGGTGAGAAGCGCAGGCGGTGGGCGGAGGGACGGGAGGAAGGGTGGGATAGGAGGGAGCGTGGATGGATGAGAGAACATTGCGATTTGAGACGGAAATGGAGAGGAGATTCTAGTAGTGTGTGTGTGTGTGTGTGTGTGTGTGTGTGTGTGTGTGTGTGTGCATGCGCGCGCGCGGGCGTGTGCCAGAGAAGGAGTCGACCCACCCTCTTGTTGGAGTCGTAGTTGATCATGTGCTCGGCGTGGTACCAGAACACGTAGGTCGGCGGCTCGGTGAAGTGCTTGATGGTACACGTCAGTTGGACGGAGCTGCCGATCTGCACGTACCTCTCGGGACCGCCTCCGATCTCCGCCACCGCCTCTGTAAGGGTGAGGGTGAAGGCATGCTGGATGCATGTTGGTGCTGTTGCCAATCATTTATGCCACTGCCAAATATTACTGTCACTGTCCACTTCACATAGTTCGCTGTGCTGACTGACTCCTTACTATCACTATACGCTGTGTACTATCGGCTGTACTTTACTCTTCCCTATTAATAACATCTACCAGTACAGAGCACCAAGACTTTCACTGTAACCACTAAAGTGCCTATCTCACAATTACTACCATAACAATCACCATCACCACTGTTGTCTCCTCAAACTCGTCCCTTCATAAACCACGAGCACTAACTAATACTTTGAAGCAATCGACGAATTCCCTTCACCCAACAGCAACAGAGGATTCGAAATGTTTCTCTCCTCCAACTGTTCTTTACCTTCTTACCTCCATGAAGCTCCCTTACCTTTATCCACTAGAAGCAACAAATGGCGCCACCTATGATGATTTGTGTACCAGTAATACCATAAGTGTGCATGTATGTGTTTGTGTTTTTCTGAATGTAGGGAATCCTTGCAGGCGCATTAATCTTTGCTGGAACTGGCAATTACGATTTATCATTATCATAGTGGATAAATTATAGACGCAAGGGGAGAGCCCATCACCACAACTAACAACAACATCAACACTAATACTACCATCATAACCACAACCACCAACTGTCTGGCGGCTGATGGTGGTGATGGTTAGCAATACCACACTTTTTAAGTGTTTTGTCCTTTAAATATATGTTCCTTAGGTGTTACAACTGATTTCGTAACAATGACAATACAACTCACACAAAAAAATAAATAGTAATTCTACATCACAAACACGAGAAGAACGATACTTATAGAGGAGATGGATGACACACACACACACACACATATTATATATATATATATATATATATATATATATATATATATATATATATATATATATATATATATATATATATATATATATATATATATATATATATATATATATATATATATATACCAACTTTCACATATAAGCTGAGATTAAAATTTGTTATATTTCTTCTTATTTGGCTTACAGCTTTCCATCAAACTCCTTATGTTGTAAGGAGATACATATGAACAGTGAATGAGTGGAAGCAAGGAGAGTGGAGAGAACAGAGGCCTTTATTTAAACCACAGAGGCGAGTACTGACCGATGACATTTAGCGTGGTGATGACTCCGATGGGCGGGTGAGCGGACAGCTGACACTCATACACCCCGGCGTCGTGGGGTTGAGCGTAGCGCACGTGCAGCGTCCAGTCCTGAAGAGACAGAAAAGATAAGTGAGCCCGGATATAAATACACACAAATATAATATAGACATAGTTTCTTCATGGGAAATTAATTTGTGTATTTGAAGAACGTTGTTCATACTTTAGACTCGAACTGCTTGTGATTCATGAATTTGTCATTCTAACACCAAAATAAACATACACATTATAATATATTCTGTAACAACCTGAGCACGTGATCTCATACAAGCGAGCTACCAACTGCCGTGGGGTGTTTTGATGATTTACCAGAAAATCACGAACGTTTGTCACTAGCTTTACCATTCATGATGTGGCTTTTTACGATAAAATACGAGGACAGGAAACTCCTCCTGTGAATGAAATCCTGAGTTGGATGTCTCCTACTGTGTGTGTGTGTGTGTGTGTGTTACAGACCAGCTGACATCAGGAAGGCTTCCATCCCTTCCCGTCGTCAAGTCCTCACCATACTCTGTAAAGTTCCTCAGAGCCGCACACTCCTAAGTGTCTGTCCTCCCCGAAACTAAGTGACTCTCAGGCCATCAGCATTACAAGGAGAGCAGTAGAATACATCTCGGCAGGCGAGTGGAGGAGGAACGTCAAGTCTCCGCAACAAAGGAGGTGAATCAAAGCCTTTGAACGAGGCACCCATTCTGGGAAAGAGGCTTGGTGGGGTGCTAAGTGTTGCTGCAGTGGTAGAGTGTGTTGAGGCAGCCCAAGTGTGGCTCAGTGAAATTATGTGAATAAATGTACTGTATATTTATTTGTACGTATGCATGTATGTGCATTTGTGTATAAGTGTGAATGTGGATGTCTGTATATGTAAATATGTATGCGTATCTATGAATATGAATACATAATATGCATGTTCGCATATATATATATATATATATATATATATATATATATATATATATATATATATATATATATATATATATATATATATATATATATATATACACACATATATATAAAATATGATATATTGATATTTCTGGGTAAAACATTTATGCTAGTTTACATATACGTTTCAAAGGCCTGTTGTGATATCTGCTCCATTAAACATAACAACACAAGACCTGTAAAAGAGCCTCGGCTGAACGGGTCAGGGCCTCATGTTTTGCTGCACATATATGTGCATGTTATATCAGTATCAAAATATTCCCTCTCGTTAGTGTGCTTTGTACAACTTGCGCCAATAGGATTCAAGTTTTCATCTACAGTATATCATACCTACAATTTGTATTAGGTGTGGCTTAGTTAGCTGGTTTGCATATATCTACTCGTCTTATTACCGCACCCTGCCCACTACACATACAAAGCTCAGTGCACACGCTCTGCCTGAACATTCCATTCCTAAACACAAGCGTTCGTTGACTTTACATGGAATTAAATTAGAATACTTTACCGCAGCTTGCATCCCTTTGTTGGACTCCGGCGCAAGGACGTGTGGTAAAATTACGATCAAAGTGCGGTTACTGACCTGTGTCTTCTCAGAGTAGGTGACTTGAAACCTCTCGTCGTTGGAGTAGGTGTTGGCCCCGACGGTGATAAGGTGGTGGTCACGGCGCCTTATCCACGACACCTGAGGAGGACATGTCAAAGGAAGCAGTCAAGTAACAAGCCAAATAATTCCATTAAGTCATGGACTCACTATCAAACAAGTCCATCATACAAAACACGCAGGAACACTATCAGATGACATGGCTGGTAGAAGACCATCACGAAACACACACACACACACACACACACACACACATAGTTAGGCGGCAATGAAACAGCACTTACATACTCGTACAACATACCTACCTATCTGTCTATCTATCTATCTATCTATCTATCTATCTATCTATCTATCTATATCATCTACCACCGCCTCTCCAAAGCATTATAATGACCGCACAGATTAAGAACCATAACAAAAACAAGAAATAAACAATAAACGAGTCGTCGAAAACACATCCACTCTGTACAAGACGTAGAGTAAGCGACGAATCTATTAATATCTATTACTATTATTATTATTATCTAATATCGTTACGACAGAGCCATATAACAAGAAAAGTCCATGAAGAAAAAAAATATATATACGCCTCACTAGCGTAATAATACCATGGAGATGATTACAATATTGGGACGTGAGGTTATCATGATGGGTGGTAGTTGTAATCAGAGGACACTCACGCGACGCTCGAACACTACCATGGTGAGGGACGCGGCACGGAAGGCATCATATCAAATCCACCCTCATAAATAGGTTTTTTTTTTTTTTCCGTTGTTATTTTCTTTCTTTCTAATTTCCATGGGGGCATTCTGAATAAAGGAAATTAGGTTAGGAGTGTTTTCTCGTTAAGTAAAAATGTACGTGTGTAAATAAAGTAGAGTCTATTTTATTTCCTTCTAACTTCCATAGGGCATTCTGAATAAAGAAAATTAGGTTATGAATGATATTTCGTTATTAAGTAAAAATGTACCAGTGTAATAAAGTAGAGTTCATCACGGAAGGCGTTGACATGATATGTGCATTTTTTCCTTTAAACATTTCCTGATATTTTCTTAAACATACACACACCATTATGGAAAAAAATAAATAAATAAAAAAAAAAGAATCATGCTGAAATTACTTGAACTGAAAGTACATGAAATATCGCTGCATCATCATTGTGACTGACACGAGACTAACCTCTTTTGCAAACATTTTTTTATAGTATTTCTTTTTTTTTATTTCCTTTCCACGTGGTCCAGAACAACGGGAGATATAATGGCGCGGTTGCTTAAACTAAATTACATATACATAAAAAAATAAATGATATGAATAAAGTTTTTCCATCATGTTCATCCTGACGAGCTTTTTTTTTTGTCCTCCACACGTCTGTCAGCACGTGGCCACGCGTTACTCAGAATTACTACCAGTGAAGTTCCATAGCAGTCAAACTACAGCTTTAATTCCCCGTGACCGCAGCGAAACAAAGCCATACATACGTAAATACCTTGAACAACGTGCCTTGTGAAAATACATGAATCACATAACCTTCATTTTCCTTTTAATTAATAAGGTAAAGACTGGTTAATCAGGAAATACGATAGAAGGATCCCTCATGATATATAAAGTGCATAAAATGACACTCATTTATTTTCTTTATACAAATCTGATGGCGTCTTTCTCTTTCTAAGATAAAGATTATCTCGTGAATCTGCAATATGCGATCAGTTCCTCTTTTCAATAATAACGTAACGGAATACAATTTGTTGACTTGGCAGGAATGGAACGCCTTGTCCGTTTCCCAAAGAAACTGTTCACCACAACACTACAACCAGGCCAGCTTCTCTCCTCTCCTACATTTACGTGTCCCTCTCTCTCCTACATCTTCCTCCTACACCTTCCTTTAATCCTGCTATCCTTCCTCTAATCTTCTCATTCCCCTCCTGGATTTACGTGTTCCTGTCCTGCCTACATACACCTTGTAACCTCCTCTCCCTCTCCCTCCCTCTCCTTTACCTGAAACCTCCCAAACACTAATCAAGCCCTGACGCACCTCATAACATTCAGGCGTCAATAGAACCATTGGCTATGCCCCCATCAATACTAAACCTGCACTCACCGTCTCGTGCTCGGCCACGTCAAACACTTGGCAGCGGAGGGCGGCGGTGGTTCCAACCTGCACGGTGACGACGGTGTTGTTGTTTGTCATGAAGTAAGCGTTGGTGTCTCGCACGGGCGGTTCAACTTCGTATTCCCCCAACAGGTCACTAGGATCAGGCGTCCACGAACCTCCTGTAGAAGACAGAAATGGGAACTATCAGACAAAGGGAGGGCGGGAGGGGGAGGAGGAGAGAAGGTACTGGACGTTTGATATGAGAGACAGTGAGACATTTTGATGAAAAACTAAAGGGAGGGGAGGGTAAGAAGAGAATGGAAGGAAAGGAAGGTGTATGAGGGAAAGGAATACATAAATCCAGGGGAAGGAGAGAGGGAGGAGGAGAGTAGGAGAGCGGAGGGATAAGAGAGGGTAAGAAGGTAGTTGAGGAAAAATGGTAGGAAAGGTGAATATAAAAGAAAGAGGGACACAACTCAAGAAGGAATAGTTGGTCTGGTTGGAGAAAAAAAGGTGGCACAAAGAGCAATAGCGGAGGGGGAAGAGGACATGAAAGAGGGGAGTTAGGGAGAGAGGAGTGAGTGAGGGAGGGAAGGTTAAAAAAAGGGGAGTTATGAGGAAAGAGGGAGGGGAGCGTTGGAATGAGGGAAAGTATTGGAGAAAAATGGTTTAGGGAGGTAAGTAAACATATATTAAGAGAATGGAAGGAGAATGTAGGAAGGGAGACGAAGTAGTAAACTAGAGAGCGGAGGAAGGGAGGTAAAGGCAGGTAATCTAAGGATGGAAGGTGGAGGGCGATGCGGGGTGGAGGAAAATTACGATGACTCAGACTGAGGGAGGGAAGAAGAAGCGGTTGTTATATTATTTTCTTGACACGGACGAACACTCTAGGCGGAACCCGATAAGAAAGTCGCCCAAGAGTCGTGTGGTCGTAAGAGAGTCAGTCATCATCTACCGCAGGTCAAGTCTCCACTCCTTAATGTTTTTGGCCGCCAGTGACACAAAATCCACAGACAACAACGTACCATTTCCAGAGATTAGGAAACTAGTTTTCAGTAATGTCTGCTAATTAAGGTCGACTTCATTTCACTATTCTTTATCTTTTCATTAGCATTTTTCCTTAACGCTTATCTCTGGATGAAAATGGCGACACTTTACATTTTTCTTATTATCTTTACGGTCAATGATATATAATTGTTTAAGGAGCGTGGGATTAACCTCCTGTCCCTTCTTTGTTCCCTTATGCTCCAAATGCTACGGAGTCTACCATGTGGGCACTGAAGGACATTCGCGTACAATCGAACCGGCAGTCACTCAGCCTCGTGTGTGTGTGTGTGTGTGTGTGTGTGTGCGTGTGTGTGTGTGTGTGACTACGGAAAATAGTGATTGGTGGGCGTCATAGTGGAAATATCAGTCGGTGAGGACTCCTGAAGGTGAGGTAGGGTGGAATGTGATGCGCGTCGTCTGCAAATTCCTGAACCATTCACGCAAGAGGCGAGGCGGTGGAGTGGGGTATTCAAGCAGGTGATGGAACACGGGTGGGTGACAGACCTCTTCTATATTAAGACTTAAAAAATGGATATTCAGACTGAAGGTGAAGGAAAAGACGATGGATGGATCAGCAGGGTAAAAAAATGACAGGGGCTTAAGAAAAACGCCAATACTGGGTTTACATTAAAGCTAACAAATGAGGAGGAGGAGGAAGAGGAGGGGAAGGGGAAGGAAAAGGAGCAGGAGAGATTGAAGGGTGCTGAAAGAAAAGTAATTGGATTCAGAGGAACAAGTCGGACAAAAAGTAAATGCGCCACAGAAAGAACCTGGGAGTAAGCAGGAGGAGCAGGCGGAAAACATACAAGACATACTGAGTAATAAAGAAGGAAGAGGAGAAAAAGAGACCAAAATTGATGGTGAGTAAGAAGTGAAGGGAAGGAAATGAACCTCCTGAGCATGGGAAAGGAGAGGGCAAAGTTATCCAACAGAAAAAAAAGAAAAAAAAAGAGACGTCTGTACACTAAGGCCTCTCCACAGCAGCTCCATTTCTAAGCCATGGGTGACGGTGGCTCTTAGGATAATGTCCCTCTAAATTTCCCATACTTGTATCGATGCGCTCCCTTAAAGCTTCACTTATTGAGGCTTATGGATGAAACTCTCGTTGTGGTGAAATATGAGCACAGTATGTAACACTTATAGGACGTCCTGAGTAGCGGTGTGGTTTAAAAAAAGGCATTCGAAGACATTAGAGAAAAGTGAGGTCTGGTGAACCATTATGCTGCCGTCTGTTTAGTGAGCCGGAGCACAGAGTGTCATCCCGTCACAAGCCTGAAGAAGAACGAAATAAAAATAAGCGAATATCGGGGAAAAGGGAACCTCACATTTACACATATTTAAGTGAGAGGAGACGCTATGTGGATGTGTCGCCCACAGACAGTGTTATGCAATAGTGGACAGACATCGCTCCCCTTCAAGCTCTTCCACGAAGGGCACATGAAATTCGCTGTCGGATAAAAAGGTCGCGGCGCTGTCTGGCAGAGAACAGAATATCTCTCGACGAGTTTCGCTTTTCGTGGAAACAAAATAATCGGCTGTGAGAATAGTCCCTGAATAGCTATCCTTGCCAAGCTAACTATTCTGGCTATATATCTTCATGTCCTAGATGTAAATAACGTCAGTAAATAATTGTGAAAACACGTATTCATTGGCAGAAATGGATGTTCAAATACCCTGATCTAACCAATAAACAATACGATTCCTTTCTCAAAATCAAGCAATCTTGCAAACTATGGAGGTTTTAGAAACTAAACGTGGCGTCGGTTGCTGGTGTGAACACACACACACACACACACACACACACACACACACACACACACACACACACACACACACACACATATATACATACAGAAAGAGAGAGAGAGAGAGAGAGAGAGAGAGAGAGAGAGAGAGAGAGAGAGAGAGAGAGAGAGAGAGAGAGAGAGAGAGAGAGAGAGAGAGAGAGAGAGAGAGGTTCTAATTAATATTGAATCTGTTGGTGAAATGTGTTATGTCAACACCTACGTCCTCAACAACAACTATTGCCAGAATTATAATTATAATGAAAATGCTGGTCGCAGAATACAAGGTTGCCACATAAATGCCCCAAGTCAGCACAGGTTTCTAACAAAGGACTTCCAACGCGTTTCACATTACACTAAGCCCCCACCTTCCCTTCACGTGTCTTGCAAATATGAAGGAAAAATAAGAAAATAACACCTTCTCTCATCTCATCTCCTGGATTTCGTGACCAAAGAGGTTCCGACAAGGCAAACCTTTGAGACACAGCGAGAGAGTAGTGAGTATGCGAAGACCACAAAGGGGCGAAGGAAACGAAGAGAAATTACCTTTAAGCCGAAAAGTTCCATGGTTGTGTGTCTGTGTGTGTATGGATGTACCTTTTTTTTCTCATTTAAAAGGGACACTGGCCAAGGGAAACAAAAACAGAAGAAAAAAGACCACTGATATGCTAGAGTCTAAAGGAAAGGGCCTAGAGGTTATCCAGAATTTGAGGAGATGTGACGCTTGTGTGTTAGTGTGTGTGCTATGTTACATTATTGGGTTGTTGTCTGTGGGAGTAGCTGTTCTCTACTTACCTTCCGTCTTGAACCTGTGGGTCTCCAGCACGTTCTTGAACTGCTTGGACCACGTCGCGTGTCGTCCCGCCGTCTCTGTGGAGGAGAGATCACCTGTTAGATTCATCATATAAGCATTAGAGTGAGATAAGATAAATGGTCTCATACATTAAATGGATTGAGCAATTGTCAGAAATGTGGAGAACTCAACTGAAAATCAAATGTCAACTTACAGGATACTGATTCTAACTCATGGAGGAGGCGTTAATTGGTGGACACGAGGATCAAGATTCTTTTGAGGCATTTAAAATAGTCAGCCAAGACACTACAGTATTTTCCCCTCACGCCACGAATCCTGCTCCCGCTTGTTGAAGGAGTGACGTCCCAGTCCTTATTTAATATTGCAGCAGAAGCCAAGACAACAGGACAGAAAATTAATATAACCTGAATTCAACCACTTAGCTCCGTACTCGAGACAGCAAGACAAAGACAAGATTCGGGCAGACACGCTGGACAAAGGATAAAAGGAGGAGGCGAGAAATAAAGAATGAGGTCACGAGGCGGCCAGTACTTGAACTTGTGGAGTACGGTGGGCTTCTTATGTATCTCAATTTGTGTGTGTGTGTGTGACAGACATATGAATAAAGATATAAACATAAAGCAAGAATCCAGAATATAATCGATTATGACAACAATAACAACAACAACAAAACAACAACTATCAGCAATACAAAATATTCAGTGACATGAAAATGAAACAAACAACAAAAAGAGAGGAACCGACACCATCAAATCGTCAGTGTCTCCTTGAAATCAAAGTAAAAGTCTACCATTTGTTGACTTGGTGTTCCCTGCAGGTGGTGGTGACGTGAAGCCAGATATTAAAGTGAAGAAAAGATGGAAAAACCAACAGAAACGAAAAAAAAAAATATGGAAGACTGCAAAATCGAAGTGAAATATTTGTAAAGGTGAAGTGAGAGAACAGAGCTCACTGAATGAAAGGAAAAGTCAGTGTGTGAAAAGGAAAAATGCATGACGGCTGGAGTGACGTGATCTTTCCCCCTTTCAAAGCGAATTCATATTATATGGACGCTAGTCTGGACGTCAAATTCGGTAGGTGTGTTGACATTCTTCTTTTGTTATTCCTTCTTCTCTTATTTATTCTTACGTTTCAAGTCTATATATATATTTTTTCTCGTCGATGTGGCATTCTTCGACAGTTTTGGCTTCACAGATGGCTTTACCTCTCACCCGAGCTGTGTTTCCTTCCGTTTTGTTTGCCTGATCACTGAATTTATACTTGTATGTTTTCTATGTGGGAGTAATATGGGTAGAAATTTAACTGCTGCAGCAAGGGGCAATTTAGTACACGTCTGAGATCTCCTCAGTGTGTGTGTGTGTGTGTGTGTGTGTGTGTGTGTGTGTGTGTGTGTGTGTGTGTGTGTGTGTGTGTGTGTGTGTGTGTGTGTGTGTGTCCTTCAATCCCCTTTATTTATGTCTTTCTTTTTTTTTTTTTTTTATAAGAGTGCATAATGAAATATCCACTTAAATTTAGCTTAAAGTTATTAATCTTTAGCGTTTATGTTTCCTTCACCATTTTTTCCTATCTATTTATTAACTTGGCCTATTTTTTTTCCATAAATTGCTCTCTCACCCTTTCTTACTTTTCTTCTTCCAAGTTCAGTCACGTGTGCCTTCTCCCAAGAACGCAGAAAAGCCTCATTTGGCGTCAATAGTCAATCCTGCTGGCAAATATTCAGAAACCGATGTAGTGACATCCTCTTCGGTGATTCTGCAAGAAATACCCTACATGTGTCCATAACATCGGAGCGCAGAGTGACACGTGTGCCGCCTGGGAACGAACACCGCAGAAATAAAATACAGTTTACGACGGGAGGAATAAGAACGATCTCCTTCCATCATTATCATAAACGCCGGAGACGAGCGGTATGAGAGGCGCTGGAGAATACATAACGACCAAGAAGCGATTTTCTAAGGATGATTGCGTTATTGAAATTCTTTGCGGGATAATCACAGCGAGGGGTAATCACAGCAAAACGCAACTCGTGTGTTATTTGCGAGATAAATAGCTGTGACTGAATCCCTGGAGAGTATTCGTATCAGAGAATTCATAACACAAACAAGTCCCATCACAAACACCACCACCATCAGTCACACGATGAAGCAGAGAACAGTCCTTGAAGTCCCTCGAGGCTCCTCCACTTCCCTCCCTCCAACTTAAGCCTGATGCTCACCCATAACTCCGGGTGTCGCTGAGGGGCATGGAAGAGACGGGCAAGGAGAGTCGTGAAGGGAGGAGTGTGGCGCTGAAGAGGAGGGAGAAGCGAGAGAGTGAGGAGACGAGGTACGGTGGAAGCAAAGAAAGGAAGGAAAGAAGAAAAGGAAAGACAAGGAATAAGATGAGGTAGGGAAAGAAGGAATAAGATGAGGCAGTGGAGGAGAACAAACACAATTAAGATGATGAAATGAGTGCAGGAACGAGAAAGAGAGGAGGGAGGTGGAAATGCATTCTTATACAATTACAAGAAATGGAGTTTAATATGCAAGGCTGGAATAGTTCATAAGACTGTATACAGGTAAGAGCAAGAACAAAAACGAAACCAGGAAGCTAAAGAGGGCCACGAGAAACAACAAGAGCGACGCAAGTTAAAGTGAAGGACACTCGTAAAAAAAAATCGTGAACATCAAGGTGAAGGGGGAGTGGCCCGAGGGAACCATTGCCAGACGTCATCGGGGGAGCCTCTCAGGGAACGACCGTAAAGGTGCGAGGCGTTAAAGAATGTTTCTTCGAAGGATCAATAGCCTTACGTCATGCAGCCCTCAGGGAATGACGTTGACCATGAACCCTGAGGAGGTGAGTGAGGACATGCTGGAGGAGGGAGAGAAGATGGAAGTCAAGCACTGGGAGGATACGTAAAAAGAGAAAGATGATAAGGCGAGGTGAATGAGAAGAGAGAGAAGAGGATATAAAAGGAACGATATAAGAGTACTAAAACGAGAGACAAGTATAGACACTATTTCAGAGATGAATAGAATACCGAACTAATAACCACAAGATATACTACCCCGATTAAGACCATCACCACCACCACCACCACCACCATTACTGCCATCAACACACCAACACCACCAATACTTTAACACAACCACGAATTATTCGACACTAACACCACAGCGACACCAACCAACACGTGACAAACATCAACACATCACCACCCTCCTGACCATCACTCTTAACTAAAACTCCGCCTCATTCTGGCTTGGAAGGAGGAAAAATCACATGTTTATCCTTTCTTGACGCGGGAATTTTGCCAGATTTTCTCAGGCAAGGTGGCCGTGAAGTGGAGAGCTCCAATCAGCCTTAAAGAGCTTGAGCAACGATGAAAAAGTGAGGAAAATGAACATAAGATCTTGGGCTTGATACTTCATTAACTGGGGCGAGGAAAAAAGTGGCTCAAGGCAAGAGAGGCTGTCATGAAGGTGTTAGGAGATAATTTAATAGTCTGGTGTGATATAAGACAGGTTTATATAAGAGAGAACGATTACTTCAAGACCTAACTTAATTTCTAACCCAAGAATAAAGGGAAATGCTCCATTACACGAAACTACGAGTGTAGAAGGTTTTAGATGCTCACTTATTACTCTGTCTCACGTAATCTTGCGTAATTATAAAGGGTTATGCATATTTATTATACATATATGCTTGTGATGCCTGTGTAAAGAAACACTCACACATACACACAGAGCGAGCGAGTGAGCAAGAGAGAGAGAGAGAGAGAGAGAGAGAGAGAGAGAGAGAGAGAGAGAGAGAGAGAGAGAGAGAGAGAGAGAGAGAGAGAGAGAGAGAATGACGTACTATTCCATAGGCACATGCTACTAAGGAATAACTCGCATTTGTAACTATTCCTCAACAGCACCACTGTTATCCCTTATCGATTCACGTTATTTGGTGAAGGAGTGTTTCATTAAGCAGGTCATAAATTAAGGAAGTGCTTACATCAACGTTTATTGGCTAACTTCTCCCACTGATTAATGCACTGGCACTGCTACACACGAGAGAGAGAGAGAGAGAGAGAGAGAGAGAGAGAGAGAGAGAGAGAGAGAGAGAGAGAGAGAGAGAGAGAGAGAGAGAGAGAGAGAGAGAGAGAGAGAGAGAGATTTAATTACGAGTATCTTATTTTCGCAACTGCTTCTTATGAAAACCTTTAGAGTATTTTTTAACGGTGGAGTTATCTTGAAAATATGAGTAACAACTCCATTTTGCCACAACGGAAGCACAATTAAGTATTTCACATGTTCACATTTGCATCATAATTAACATTTATCGTCTCGCATCCAAACCTTTTTTCTCACGAATTTTTCTTTCATAAAGCCTCTCACATTCAGAAGCAGAGGATTACTTCATTCTGTCCTGTCACATAACTTGAGCCGTTGCCGAGTCATGAGAGTAATTTAGTCAGTCATCAAGCAGTTCCTCTTGTCAAGTTTACACAGACTTATTTTCTTTTGAATGCAACATATCCTCCTCGTGTCGCTCCGTTTTCCCAAAGGCGTATATAAAACAGTAATTAGATAAAAAGAAAAGAAAAGATAAAAACACCAATTTTTACACAGCACACCCAACGTCCTCCTTTCATGTCCTAACTCACATTCCTCCTCCTTCTTTTGTGTTCCAGTAGAATTTCCATATCAGGCCTTTTGCCTCTCTGCTTTCCTGCTTCCTTACTTGTAGATTGGATAATGCAGTTCCTGTAAGCTTTTTTTAGAAATAACGAATCCTTTTGGTTCTTCCTCTGTAGTCGTATTTCTCTCTTGAATCATGCTCTCGCCACGCCTCCCACGCTCCTCCCACAGTGCTGCTCCCTCCCTCCTTCAGCAGTTCGTGGTATGTTCCGTGACCTGTTTGCTTTCGTTCAACATTCTTCTTTGTCTCGGAATAATGTAAAAGGTCTTTGCAAATAGTCTCCTGTGTGTTTTTTTTTTTCCTGCTGTCTGAAATATAAAGTGTGCAGTAAGTATTTCAACTTCACCTCGTATGCTCGTATGCAGTCTAGTTTTTAATATATGGTTACTTTTGTTCTCGAAAATATTATCGTGTGCATAATTGTGTGTGTGTGTGTGTGTGTGTGTGTGTGTGTGTGTGTGTGTGTGTGTGTGTGTGTGTAAAACGGCTTGTGTGCATGTAAGTTCGCGTGACTTTTTTTTTATTGTTGTTTTTGTTGCTGAGTGTGTGTGCGTGTGTGCGCGCGCGTGTGTGTGTGTGTGTGTGTGTGTGTGTGTGTGTGTGTGTGTGTGTGTGTGTGTGTGTGTGTGTGTGTGTGTGCCCGCTAGAAAGTATTTACAACGTTGTTAAGTGAGTGACAGGAAAAGAAGAAGAAAATGAAGAAGGAAGAGAAAAAAGATGGTATAAGCGTGTGGGTACGTGTGTGTGCGTGCATGCCTGCATATATATAAGCATGGCATCCGATATGAGGCGGGGCGCTGGAACTCAGGAGGAGGAAGAAAAGGAGGAAGAGGAGGAGGACGTGGGGCTTTGAATTTGCAGGAGGGAAGGCGAGGAATGAAAAATGAGTGGAGGCTCTGAAATATTGTTCTGTGTAATCTGGGGGACAAAGTCAAGGTCATATGTTAATAATGAACTCACTCTCTCTCTCTCTCTCTCTCTCTCTCTCTCTCTCTCTCTCTCTCTCTCTCTCTCTCTCTCTCTCTCTCTCTCTCCTCTTTAATATACTGCTTGCTTTCCCGCCAGGTTCGCTAACATCGCTAATAATAATGCAGTGTGGCTCTCGCTCGCTTCTTAAATAATGCATTTGGTTTGCTCTTCTGGTGGGGATGGTAAAAGGAAGAGAAAGAGGAGGAGGAGGAGGAGGAGGAGGAGGAGGAGGAGGAGGAGGAGGAGGAGGAGGAGAAGGAGGAGGGAGAGGAGGAGAAGGAGGAGAGAAAGTAAAGATCATTATGAGTGTCTTTCCACGTACGAACTGTTTATGATTTCAAAATATTCAATAATTGTTGGGTTGTGTGGCTGACGAAAGGAAAAGTTTACCTTCTATAAACAGTGGAATAATCATTGTTAAAAAATACCGAAAGGGAAAATAAAAAGGCAGATCTCGGTAGGAAACAAGCACAAGCAAAACATACAATCAATAAAATACACGTAAGAAAAGACTATGCTAAGAGAGGAGGGAAGGAATGGCGCCAATAAAAGAAGAAAATTTTTGTAGGGACATTCCAGGCAATTCCTACGTTTTCTGCAAATCTAATAGAAGGAGAAAGGGAAGGAGGATGAAGATGATCTAATAGAAGGAGAAAGAGAAGGAGGATGAAGATGAAAAACACAAAATTTACAAGAGAAACAAACAGCACCAGACTTGCTGGCCGTTACGCAGTTGTAGGCTATCAGGACGTGGGATCATAAAGGGGATGGCTTGTCTCGATCCACCGTTCCTTGCAATGGTGGTTTGTGGAAAAGGAAGAAAAAAAAACAAGAAAAAAACATCCGGCACTGAAAAGTTGCAAGGAAATTTGTGTAGGAGCCAGATAAAGAGGAGGAGGAGGCGGAGGAGGAGGAGGAGGATAAAGAAATGATGAAGACGACAACAACGACAAGGAGGAGGAGGAGGAGAAGGAGAGAAAGTAAAGATTATAACGAGTGTCTCTACACATATAAATTGTCTATGCTTATAAAATACCTGAAAATTATTGCGTTGTTGTGGATGATGAAGGCAAAAGTGAAGGAAGGGGGAAAAGGAGAAGGAAGAGAAGGAAGAGGAGAAGGCGGAGGAGAACGTCAGTCAGGAGTGAAAGCCAGAAATGTCTGAAACGTATCACAGCGTGGATGCCCTGGCGTTAATGCACCGTCAAATAATATCGTCCCAACTCTACATGGACGGTCGATTTTGGTTCGCTGCCATTTAGTGACAGAGAGAGAGAGAGAGAGA
>NC_087164.1:15909922-15982422 GCF_035594125.1 Scylla paramamosain
AACTAGACAGATAAGGACGATCCAGTGAGCCGGGGTGACCTTCTGAGTTCCCGGTGGCGGAGGCAGAAGGGAGGGATGGGAGGGATGAGATACGCCCACCTCCCCATAAACCTCCCCTCCCTGCCCTAACCCTCAACCCGGCGGATATTAAAGCCGTGAGCGTAGACGGAGGACGAGAGGGCAGTGAAGGAGAAAAAAGTGAGCAAGTAAAGGAATAAGGAGACGAGGAGAGGAAAGAACGCTAGAGAGAGAGAGAGAGAGAGAGAGAGAGAGAGAGAGAGAGAGAGAGAGAGAGAGAGAGAGAGGTATACAAAATTGTAAGAGTTCTGAACAAATAATAACCTAGTGGTCATTTGAGGAGCATGTATTGATGGGGACCCGATGAGCAAGAACCCTTGAAGGAGAAGAGGAAGAGAAGCAGCCTTGACCTCATTCTCTTCTTTTCACTCGAAGGAAGGTGAGAAGCCCGAAGAACGCCGCGGTGCTGGAGTCACGTTCTTTGCCACTGAGTTAACAACAAATACAACAACAGCAGCAGTAGTAAAAACACAAACCACTGTATGTGAAGGGACTTTAAAAACACTAGGTGGTAAAAAGTTTGTCTTTATATCTCAGTTTTATTTACTCTTTGTACTTTTCTTTTGTTGGTTTGTGTGTTTGTGTGTGTGTCTTAGATAATATAGATAGAAAAAAAAATTTGTTAAGGAAACAAAAAACTCCTGAGATTGTGAGGAAAGACAATGAGATACGTAGAATTCCTAAACTCCGCAAGATGAAAAGCACGAAATCAGCTGGCATTCTTTTCTTTATGAATTTAACTGAGGCACTTTTCCGAAATTGTTGTAAACACAAGGAATTTGTAAGAGTTAGCGTTTTTTTTGTGTGTGTGTACCCTTTATTCTCTCTCTCTCTCTCTCTCTCTCTCTCTCTCTCTCTCTCTCTCTCTCTCTCTCTCTCTCTCTCTCTCTCTCTCTCTCTCTCTCTCTCTCTCTCTTTCTCTCTTTCTCTGGGTGTAGCCGTCTTGGGTCGCTTCTAAGTAACAAGTGAGCCATGGCTATGAACCAGCCCATCGCGGCTGAGTGCTCCCGCAGCTGCACCTAATGGACCTCCCTAGAATATAATGGATATTATGCAGACTAATGATCCCATGTCAGACTGAGAACAGAGCGAGGAGGTGTAAGGGTAATGTGATGAGAGAGAGAGAGAGAGAGAGAGAGAGAGAGAGAGAGAGAGAGAGAGAGAGAGAGAGAGAGAGAGAGAGAGAGAGAGAGAGAGAGAGAGAGAGAGAGAGAGAGAGAGAGAGAGAGAGAGAGAGAGAGAGAGAGCGGCAGTATTCTGTTTACACCTTCAAGTCAGAATTTCAAGGCAAATGTTTGCTGAAGCAGCTATTTTTTTTTTTTTTTTTGTTTCCTTGTCAGGGAGGCATTGTACTCGCACGCCGCATGCCTGAGTTTGCATTCAGCTTGCACTCAGTTCTCGAGTTTGTTTGGTTCTCAATCAACCCAATGTTGGATGAAGGAGAGACAATTTTTGTTCAGACTTTGATCTCGCAAGAAAGAGAGAGAGAGAGAGAGAGAGAGAGAGAGAGAGAGAGAGAGAGAGAGAGAGAGAGAGAGAGAGAGAGATGACCTCACTTTATTTAGTGAAAGAAGAGTTACAGATGTGTCAAAAAAGCAACACAACTCGGGGTAACTTCGAAGATAATTAGCATACATAAAATTTTACTAAATATACCAAATAAAAATATACAATACATAAAATTTTACTAAATATACCAAATAAAAATATACAAATACATACTCCAAAGTATTTATTTCATGTTGATTAATGTGTGTCACATGGTTGTCGTTCCTTTATGCAACCGTTGACACCGGGGGCAAAGTACTTAGACCATTCCTGTTTTTTTTTCTTTCTTTCTTCTTTTTTTTTTTTTTTCTTTGCTTCATTCTGTGCTCATCATCATGAACAACTGGTCAGGGCGACGAAACTGATCTAATTCAATTGAGCCAAGTAAGAGCATAACCACCACCACCGCAGACATGAATACTAACAGCAGCATAATAACCATCAAAAACAAGACGATCACCACCATGAACAGCAGTAGCAAAACTACCAGCACCATCAAGACCAACACCAGCAGCAGCAGCAGCAGCAGCAGGGTAATGGCATCGCCATATCTAACAATAACGGCAGCATAAAGAGCAGCAACAACATAGCAGCAGCAGCAGCAGCAGCAGCACCAAGTATAAGAACATCATCATCACCAGCACGTCAAAGACATCACTTCACTGGTGCCTCTTGATTAATGCCGGGGATACTGTACTGGTGCAGTGGTCGCAACACCAATGTTTACCACTACTACTTATCCTGCCACCACCATCACTGCCGCCAGCACCACCACTGAAAATAACAAAATAATACAGTACTCCCTTGAAAAGTGTGTGGTTATGTTCTAAAAAATCCACTGGAAATTGAGAGCCGTGGAAATGTTCTGCTGTACAGGAATGGGAGTTATTTTTGCATCAAAATAAAAGATATGCACGTGTTACATGTGTGTATTTGACACAAACCACTCTTTCACAATATGATATGAATGATATAAATGTTAAGATGTGTGGTACGTCAGTGTTGCGCACTTGTATGTTGTAGTTACAACACTCCCACATGGCAACACCATTATACGCATGATAACAAAAAGAAATGTGCAGCGGTGGTGGCCCGTGTGTTGCCTGACGGGCGGCGGATACCTGAGTGAGCCGCCTCAGCTGTGAGCGCAGGAAAGAGCGCCACGGAGCGGAGGGCGTGAGCGACTGGGAAGCTGGGGGACACAGAGCTGCCCTCTACCGACCAACAGGGAAACCTTAGGGAAGAAAGTCTTGGCGCGTAGTTCGAAATTTAGTAAACAGTGCTCTAAAATCATGAATTACCTAAAAAAAGCAGGAAATAGAGGAAATATATTACAGTGGGGCTAATCTCCCTGTTAGTCCAAATCTCCTTTATAGCCCATAAGACTTTAGTCACACAAGCGAGACACAAATATCTTCCCCTCATCGTGATAGCCAAACCAAGCCAGTACCTCGTGGCCAGGGAACTGCGTGGCAGGTGGCAGCTAGGATATATATATATATATATATATATATATATATATATATATATATATATATATATATATATATATATATATATATATATATATATATATATATATATATATATCCTAGAGAGAGAGAGAGAGAGAGAGAGTTAAAAGTTAAAAATTAAAAGTAGCAAGCTATCTATTCGCATGCTCTCTTGCTACCACTACTTTCACCTTCCTTGTAGTGCTTAAAGTTTGGTCTCCTTCACTGTTAGTCTTCTATTTTCTGTGTGTGTGTGTGTGTGTGTGTGTGTGTGTGTGTGTTGCCTCTCCACACCTGTTATCAGCCTCCCCTTCCCCTTTGCTCCGCCAGCCCCTGCCACGTATCTGCCCTTCCCTTCCTCACACTCCTGCCGTGGGCCATCGATCCGGCGCGCCCCTCAACCTCCTCCCCTCCCTCGTGTTCTCAATTTTCCTCAATATTACGACGCCAGATTTGCATACTACACCCATTATTGACTTCATATTTACAGCCGCTAAGCAAATGGCTGATACACCGATAGCCGACGTACTATATGGGTGCTACTTTATTTTTGATGGGTTTGCAATATTGCTGCTGACCTATTTATGTTGGGCATTGCATCTTGCAAGATTTAGGAAGAGGAGGTAGAGGTAGCGGGGAAAAGAAGTAGGAAGAGGAGGAGGAGGAGGAGCAGGAGGAGGAGGAAGAGGAGGAGGAGGTGGAAGAGCGTGACCCGTGTGATTAATGTCTCTTCATTATCAGTTCTTTTGTTCCTTTTCTCATTACAATTTCCTGACCCACCGATTTCCATTCTGCCATGTCCTTCAGAAAAAAAAAGAAGAAGAAACGAGAAGGAACGAAAAGAAAAGAGGACGCTGAGCTTCCTACAAGCCAGATTCAGAATTTCTCCCAAAGTTGGATGCAAGATGAAGTTTGTTGTCGTGCGCCGAACATCTGCGATACTTTGGAATTTGTTGTATTCACGTGTTGGTAACTTTTCTTTTTCTTCATGTATATAGATTATTCTCATCCTAGACAGCTGATGTAAACACAGCCTCAGCCACCATTGCCAATGTTGTCATCATCCGCGTTGCACCAGCACCACCGTTATAAAAACTACACACTCCTACAGAAACCTTCACCACCGCCACCACTATCCTCCAAAAATAGAAAGAGAAGTAAGAAGACTCCAAGTACTTCCATTATAAGTATCATCTTCACCTTGACCGACGTCAATACTAATACCAGGAAAGTTTTTTACCTTTTATGTTTCCGGGAAGAGTCGTTGTTCAGTGTCCTGGCGCGAATGTATTCTTAGAAGAGCGCCAAGCATTAATGTGTTTCGTTACCCGAACGTCGGAGCCAAAAGTTACTAATAAGGTGTACGGAACTGGATACCCTACTTTCGTTCACCTGCCCCTAAATCCATTTATTCATTTAAATAATGTGTCTTGTAACAAAGCCAAGATTAGGTCATGCAAAAAGATAACAATAAAAATTTCTCATGATGGTCTTAATTTCGGTAATGGTAGTAATGTAAACGCAGCTGATACCGCTGCTAACTTTACTAAAACGCAAACAAGCGAAATTCATAACAGCTAAGTGCATTTTTTTCTCTGTTCTTACCATCTAATAGCCACAGCCACTGTCCATGTTGCTCAAAATCTCCCACCACACAGCACACAGAAGCTCAGCGTTATCACATTGCCTTGACGTGTGGTATGCGCTGTATCACAATAATCTCAGCTTAACAAAACTTGTAGGTCCCAGAATCACCGACAAACACGGCAAGGAGTCGCCGCCGCCTCGCCAAATGCCAGTGTTGCTTCAGTCACGACTCGCAGATGCAGGAAAGATGGCAAGGAAAATATTTGCTCGGTATTTTAGTTGCAAGAATGTTGCCGCTAATTGAATAGGACACGAATTCAATCTGGCTTGATGAAAAGTTCGACGTTGTGTTTAGACATTGTTTGTTGTTGATTACTTCTTGTTGTTTCAGTTGTGTTTTTTTTTTATTGTTGTTATTTATAATTATGTGGCTTGCTCTCATACGTTTATTCTCGCAGAAATGTTGTTATCTCCAGACTTGTTCTTATTATTAATAATATCCTCTCCTTTCCCTGCCCACATTTCACTACGCTTACACTCACCCGAGATTCACCACTTCGCCCCAAAAGCCTCACCACTCCATGGACACACAACTAACTCACATTTCCAACTACACGACACATTAACACACACACACACACACACACACACACACACAAGCAAACAAATAAACAAACAAACAAACACGCACGTAAGATTTTCTGTTAGCAAAGCGTAACAAAAAAAAGGTCAATTTTAAAACAAACCGTAAAAAAAAAAAAAAGTGAATGTGACACTCCCCTTTAGACATTGTTGAAGGTTTTATAAATGTAATTAATATTGAGTTACATGTACGTGCAACAAAACACAGCGATACAATGCTGAAAACGTACACAGAAAACCATTGCTCCGTGTATTTAAGCTGAGGCCAAACAGTAATTGCATTCCACGGTCTATGCCTTCTCTCCTGCTTCCCACTGATGTCCGTGAGTAGCCGCCATTAACTTTCCTCCAGAAACTAAAGGGAGCAAAGAAGACTGTCGCCGGGAAATGAATGCTTGCTGACATATTACTCGATATCCAGAAGCACCCATAACTCACACTCATAAATTTCCGAAGTATTTAAGCTACTTGACGGTAGAGAGCGAGCGAGCGAGAGAGAGAGAGAGAGAGAGAGAGAGAGAGAGAGAGAGAGAGAGAGAGAGAGAGAGAGAGAGAAAGAGAGAGAGAGAGAGAGCGGAGTTGGGACGGGACGATATCAAGGGATTTCGGGAATACGAGTATATTTTCTCTCTCTCTCTCTCTCTCTCTCTCTCTCTCTCTCTCTCTCTCTCCTCTCTCTCTCTCTCTCTCTCTCTCTCTCTCTCTCTCTCTCTCCCTGTCTCCTTTGTGTACTTTGCCTGTCACTCCATTGCCCTAGGGAGCCTTTCATCTCCTTTTCTTCCCCTAGAGAGCCCTCGTCACCTCCCTATCACTCTTGCTCCTTAGCCCTCCCTTCCCTTCCTTTCCTTTCTAATGCTACCTTCCCAGCGCCTCTCAACACTCCCCTCTACTACAGCAGGGAATGAAGGTCTCTAGGTCACATGTCGTCGAGCATCGTTCAGGCTCTTACTCAACCCAATGTGAGTCATAAAAAAATAATAATAAATAAATAAATAAATAAGTAAAAGACAAAGAAAAAGAAAGACAAACATGTGATGCAGATAAAACCATTTATATTTTGTTGTGTTTATTGAGTTATTGACACTACGTGAGAGAGAGAGAGAGAGAGAGAGAGAGAGAGAGAGAGAGAGAGAGAGAGAGAGAGAGAGAGAGAGAGAGAGAGAGAGAGAGAGAGAGAGAGAGGAGAGAGAGAGAGAGGAGAGACGTAAAAGACAAAGAGAAACATACAGACGACTGCAATAACTGATTATATGAATTAATCACTAACCTTCCACATACATTTACTTTTCTATGATTTCAAAGAAAGGAAATCAGGCAAACAGGAAGACAGATTGGTAGGGAGATTTACAGAACGAGTCCCTTGGGGCTGCCCGGCAACTGACTGATCTAATTGAAGCTGGAATCAAATATTACTGAAACTGAAAATATAAAACACAACAGAATTTCACTGTATTAATAATTACTATGCAAATCAATAACAACCATTTTTTCCAATATTTACAAGAGTTTATGTTTGTGTGTGTGTGTGTGTGTGTGTGTGTGTGTGTGTGTTTTAAACTCGAATTCGGGAAGATCCAAGTCTATGTATCACACTGCTGCGCGCGCACGAACGCACGCACGCACGCACACACGCTCCCACGCACGCGCGCGCGCGCGCGCACACACACACACACACACACACACACACACACACACACACACACACACAATTGCACATGTTACCAGCGTACATGTATCTTGAAGTGTGAGGGAGAAGACGCCGTCAAGAATATTCCATTGTTAAAAACGCCAGACACAGCCAGGAGGGAAAGCTCATCCCATTGCCATTCAGTGAGGAGAGTTTATGAGCTTTATGAGGCCCCAGAGGCTGAAAGGGGCGCCCCGCTGCTCTTAATATGCAGTCTTTCGCACGCAAATTTAAGGGTGTGAAGAATTTAGCGCTGTGCGCAGCGGCGCGTATGTGCTTTTATTGCTGGGGGGTGAAGTAACTGACGGAGCCTTGAAGGGATTTATCTAGTGTTTTGGCGGCCACGGAGTGAATCAATACGCCTTCCTTTTGAATATGTGATGGTATTTACCTGTGTTGTAGCAAAGGCACTCAGGCACGGGGTGGATATTCACGGAAATGTTGTCGCACCAGTCACATAACTACTGTAAGGGAAAAGCAGAGACTTCAATTTGCACTCGCGTTCTTGCTCCAACTTTCTGCAGTGCAATCGTAAAATAGTTTATTTATATGTATGCGGAAGATCCACTGACACTATCGCAGGTGTACTAGGTGAGAGGCATACATGTGGCAACATAAACAAGTCTAATAAACAACAGGGCAAAACTCAGCGGCCAATATCACGCCACGCCTTCCAAATCAAGCCTCTCCCCACAAACACACTCACAGTGAAGCAGGACAACCATGTGTGCTTGCTCTACCCACACCAGCGCACTGAGCCGCCAAATTCTCCCCAGCGAGGCCAGGAAGAGCCGACCATCCGCTGCCACATTCTGCTCAGTATATAGTTCTGGAAATTGTTTCAACTTCTGCGCCGTTGCTGTTTTACTGCTGACAATGCTACGACTGATGCTGCTGCTGTTGGTGCTTCTGCAGCTGCTGCTGTTGCTGTTACCGACATCATCACCACCACCACTGCATCATCACGGGGATTATTATTATTATTATTATTATTATTATTATTATTGTTATTATTATTATTATTACTATTATTATTAATTATCATTATTATTATTACCACCATCATCATCATTATCTATGCACGTAGGTGGCGCACTGAAAACCAAGTTTCTTATCTCTAGCAAGGCACAGACTATATTATTACCTTATTTCATGATGTACCCAGTATTCACCCAACACTGGAGTACGCATTAAGTTGTGACACTGCAACCTGTCTGGAGCGGAAAGATACCAATCGTTCCCTCCTTTGTGTGTGTGTGTGTGTATTTGTGTGTTTGTAGACGCCATCACGTCTATAAGGGATCAGGATGACAAACGACCCAGTCGTTTACTCGCTTTAATGCGGTTAACCTGTAGTGACAATTAATTTGACATCAGCACAAGGACTATTGAAATAAAATAAAACATTCACATGCACTTAAGGCACATAAACATCATGAAGAGATAACATTCCATTATAATAAAGTGCAATATAATAACCAAAATACATAATGGTTTACGCCTTAATAGAAACGCAAATGCAATACATGTATAATCATTCTCAGTGTATTTTAACATGTAGCAGTTACTTACACAGCTAATTAACCACAATGCAACACTTACGACTATGAGGGTCGGCGTTTGAAGGTCTAGGGTTTATGGAAAAAAAAACAGAGTGAGTCACAACACCTCTCTCTCTCTCTCTGAAGGCCGGGCACAATCTGCTCCCTTCTGAGGCCGCTGGGCCAGATATGCGATCCCGGGTGACTCATTCCTCTACAAAGATCCCTCTGTGTCTTATCTATCCTACGCGCCATGTCATGAACTTTACCACATAAACACAACCCTCACTACCCCTCTACAGCTAAGCTCTCCACAGCTAGTTCCTCTCACACAACTTCACTACTGCAATTAACTACTATAATGAATGCAATTTCCTTAATTTCTACTCTAACTCAGTTTCCTTAGTGTTACACATGCTTCATGTTAGTCTCTCGCCACCAGCCTCACAGAACCTTGTGAGGCGACACAGCTGGAGACTACAGTGTGTGTGTGTGTGTGTGTGTGTGTGTGTGTGTGTGTAAGGCAACAATACCGCTGCTCTTTTGTCGTGTGAAGAGAACTCCTTGCTAAAAGACACCAAGTCACACCACACCATGACAATAATAACAGCAGTAATAATACAAACATATGATAATGACGATGATAACAGTAATAATAATAAAGAAAATATATACCATAACAATAAAATTGGCAATAATAATAAACAAGAGCACAGAAATAGCAACAAAACTGTAACAACAACAACAACAACAACAACAAGAACAACAATTAAACACACACACACACACGGTTAAATCCACTCAAACAAAGGCATAAACAAAGGCACAAACAAACATTCCCACCACCATCAACTAACTAACCCAAATTACGTTGGCACACTCCACACACATCAGCGCATCTCATCTTTCCCACGGCACCTCATTTGTTCCCACGCCCGGAGTAGGTGGCGGCACCCAATTAACAAACGGAAAGAGGGGACATGGCGAAAGAACAGAGAGGGGAGGGGAGGGAAGGGGAGAGAAGCGGAGAGAAGACAGGAGACAAGAGGAGACAAGGGAAGAGGAGAGGAAACAAGATGAGGAAAGGACCCTCAGTGAGAAATGACAGGACACACACACACACACACACACACACACACACACACAGAGAGAGAGAGAGAGAGAGAGAGAGAGAGAGAGAGAGAGAGAGAGAGAGAGAGAGAGAGAGAGAGAGAGAGAGAGAGAGAGAGAGAGAGCGCAAAGCCAGAGAAGCATGCACAGCCTCTGGGGACACGCTCAGGTGACGGGCATAAGTGGTCCCAAGGGCGACACATCAGACGCGTCACGGCCGATGGAAGACGTGGCATTACCTGGCATGCAGATTTATGCCACCCCAGAACCCCATTAAGAGCGAGGCGGCGCAGGAGACGATGGAGGTGACGGTGAAGGTGAGAGTGATAAGGATGATGATGATGGTGATTGCGGAGAGGTGGTGTTTGTAGTAGAAGAGATGATGATAAAGCGTGTGGTGGAAAGTGAAATCGGTGGTGAATAAATAACGTTCGTGGTGATGATGGTCGAAGAGAAGTTAGTGGTGGATATAGTGGTGGTGGTGATGGTGGTGGTGATGGTCATGTTGAAGAGCTGAAAACTGTTATTATTTTCTAGTTGTAATAATGCTGCTGCTGCTGAAAAAAAAAATAGTAATAACAATAATAATGATAATAAACATCATCATTAAACAAGGGGTGAGAAAAATAATCATAAAACATAAAACAATCATGATTATCATAAATATAAGCAACAACAAGTTAATGAATATTTCCATCAAAGGGAAAATTTGTATCCAACTGTGTGTGTGTGTGTGTGTGTGTGTGTGTGTGTGTGTGTGTGTGTGTGTGTGTGTGTGTGTGTGTGTGTGTGTGTGTGTGTGTGTGTGTGCGCGCGCGCGCGTGTGTGTGAGTAAGTGTGATAAAAGGAAAGAACGATCAGAGAGAGAGAGAGAGAGAGAGAGAGAGAGAGAGAGAGAGAGAGAGAGAGAGAGAGAGATTCAATATAGGCAGAGGGAGAAGTAAAAAGAAAATTTATAAAAAGTCTTCTCGCTTACCCAGTGTCGTTTTTTTCCCCTTCCCTTTGCGCCGCCCGACACTCTCACCCCGCGCCTGTCACACCTCACCCCGCGGCACCTCGTCCCCCACGCCTTGCTGTCACACTATTCATACGTGCACTTCTTAACAAGCTACAATATTTTTTTTGTCCTCCTCTCTCTCTTTCTTTCTCTCTCTCTCTCTCTCTCTCTCTCTCTCTCTCTCTCTCTCTCTCTCTCTCTCTCTCTCTCTCTCTCTCTCTCTCTCTCTCTCTCTCTGAATTTCCCGTTACCTCAACAACTCTTTTTAATAACCTTTAATACTTTCTCCCCCTTTCCTTTCCAAACAAAATTACAGGCAAAACTTGACCGTTGCCAAGCCCTAGAACGGTCTGCCTTCCTCGGGCTTTCACTTTACAACGTCTTAGTTTAAAACTCTTTATAATAACAATAAAGTGAAATTAGTATTCGCCATTTGGAATACTATTTTTTTTTTTCTGAGGCCACTTATCAAGAAGCTTTCATTAATTTTTGTAATATATTTCAATGATACTTTGTGTTAGGTCTCTCTCTCTCTCTCTCTCTCTCTCTCTCTCTCTCTCTCTCTCTGCTTTTCACTCGCGTCATCCGCCTCGGGGCAGAGAAAGATATGAGAACAAAAAAAACAACAATAAGCGAAGCGTTAGCGGGAAAAAGACAATATAAACATAAAAAATCTGCGAAGTTTCACGTGATTCTTATAACTCGCCTGAAGGAAGACAGCAGGACAAAGGGCGGGCATTGTTTTCCTTCCTTTCTTCCTTCCTTCCTTCACCTCCCTCCCTCCCTCCCTCCCTCTTTCCCCCAAAGCACCGCGCACACGTGAGTAATGTCTATGTAATGCAGGCGTCATTAAAGGCGACTTCTACCCCCCGATCAATACTCCGCTTCAGGAACACCAAAGAATGACTGTTTGTTGTGTATTGTTATGACGCCTTCCTCCTCCTTCCTCCCTTCCTTCTCGCCTTCCTTCACGTGATAATCCTTTCTCATGGGGATCGGTGGCTGGTTGGCTGAGATTCTGCCATAAAGGGAATGAGAGAATACTAGTGAAAATGCTGCGAGAAATGAGGTTTTCTTGTTGGCTTTTATTTTTTTTTTTATTGTGGGTGTAGGTGGGATAGTGGGTAAAAATATACTGTTTCTATCATATAACCATTTTTATTTTTCACCAAGCTCTCTTTCTAACAATTTTCAGCATGAGACATTACTTACTGGTCCAATACTGAGCAATGAATGGCCTTCCCCCACACTTTCCCCATGAGTCACGGCAGTGTGTCCATCTTTCTTAAGCTCTCATCTCTCACCTCCTGTCTGGTTCCCTTGTATATACTGCGCCCTTCGCTTCATTCGTTATCTGCCAGTGTAGCCATATAACTTGACCTCCCATGTTCCTTTTCATTTTTCTCGTTTACTATCTATATTGTTTATTCATCTCTTTTTTTTTTTTTTACTAAGTTATATATTTTATCTGTTCTTATTCCTGCCAGCCATTCCGAGTATCAGTAGTTTTTATTTTTTTTCAAGGATGTAGTTGGTTTCTTTATTTCACATACACGAGTCACAGGCTGAAAGACGTGGTAGTTACCGATCTTACTTTTCATACACGTAAAGCAGTGAGTCTCAATATCCTCTCCTCTCCTTGTCACCCATCACTAACACTAACTCCATAAAAGTTTGAATATTTGTAGCATCACTCTTTACAACAGAAGACATCGGGGAAAAAAAAAGTGAACTCTTAAAATGCTCATGATATTAATTTGGAGCACTGAGATGCATTCACATTTATTATTTAAAACGAAGAAACTCTAAAGAAGTGTTCTGATGCAGTGGTTGATTTTATGTTCATGTGATACGTTTAGAGATGTTTCATGATGAACTGCTTCAAAGACCTCATGAATTCCAATAATGATGCATACACTTGTTTTCTGCGCAAGGCTTATTACATCTCTCTCTCTCTCTCTCTCTCTCTCTCTCTCTGGCTCGCATTAGCTCTCCCCTAACAAGTTCGGCAACAAAAACAAACACTCACAATAACACACTAAAGACAGCATTAACTACGCACATTCTCTCCCTCGTGAATAATTAATAAGAGCATGTCTGTAAAAGTGTGCACATCATTATTCAACACGTGGCCGCGGCCTTAGATCCAGGGGCAGGACAACGAGACCTCTTGTTCCTCTTCCCCTTTCACAGACTCCCTCTCACCCTTCTCGCCCCAAGGATTCACTACTTTCCACCTGCATCCACTTACATCCACAACTACGCTTTATATCAGTCTGAGAGCAAGATGTTTGGATGGGTTGTTCTGAAGGCTTTCCACGAGTCCATCAAGCTTATTAGGATGGGTTTTTTTTCAACATTTTTTAAAATTTCCTAGGTCCATTAACCTTATTAAGTTCATTATGCAACTTGTGATAATTAGAACCTATTTCATATGTAGTCTGTGTATATGTATCCATGTATCTGAGTTTCCATATGGATCTTTGAATCGTTCCAAGTTCGATCTTCATCATACTTGGTGGGCGAGACACAAACAAAGAAACTGGACGATGTTGCAAGGTTAAAAGGCAGTATCGCCACCACCATGGTAGTTTTTCGTAGTTTACATTTTGACTAAATCAAGCGTGTTGCCACCCGTCATGTGCCGAGTGAGTGTTCCACATAACGCCTCGCGGTCTGTGTCTGGTGCACGCTGCCCATCACTCTCCCTGACACAAAGGAACACAGCCAGCACACAACATTTCAATTACTTGCTCCATCCACAGCTCGCCAGCACTCTGCCCCTCCCTGAGTACAGCAAGCATTTAGCGGGATGCATTATGCTAATACGTACACTACAAAGGGCGCTTTGTTTCGTAATTTTTTGGGGTTGAAATCTATATACACACGTTCACAGCACAATATTACCATACGTACTATTGCATATTATACAAAATTTGAAAGGCAAATTATACCATATCATACGATCAATAGCATTCCAATGTGCCAAATAAATACACCACAGTATATGATGCACTACGAATATTTAAAATACATATTGTACTCATCTGCATAATAACCAGGTATGTACATGATATACTTTGTTATTTTCTCAATATGCACAACGCCTATAAAACAAACGATCATCATAAAAATGTGAAAACAAAAATTTCACGCATCCATCGAAGTGAATAAAAATAACAGTTGCACGCAAACAACATGAGCGACGCATCCTACCTAGTTTGTCCTCACCATTGTTCATTTTCTGGAAGAGGATCTAGATGCAATTAAGGAAATTAATTCATCACTCACTTCACAAAAAAACTTCATAGTATATACATGATTAAAGCGAAACAAATATCATAAAAGGAAAATACAAACAACAATAATCCAATCTCATAATAAGACAAAACAATGAACAGGTTGGGGGGAGTGAGCTGAGCAAGACTGTGGACCAGGCCTCGCTTCCCAACTGGCCCGAGGACTGGTGGCGGGAGACAGCAGACAACGGCAGTCCACGGATGTGCCCAGCAATAAAGGCAAGAAATAAAAGTACCAGTATTATTGTCAACGAGGGAGTGAAGCTACGTGTGTGTGTGTGTGTGTGTGTGGGAAGAGACGGGAACAGCTAGGTAGTACGGCTCGGCGCGTTGTTGTCGAGTGTTATCCCCATCACCAATGCAAGGGACGAAGGTTTGCAAGACCTTTTTTTTTTGTGTGTTATTTTTATTTTAGAGCAGAAATTCTCCTCAAAGGCAGCAAGTATTAGTATGCAAACGGGACGATTACCTAGGCCGGTTATTTGGGCAATGAATTTCACCAGAGCGTTACATTCACCGTAAATGCCAGCTTACAATAGATTCACAGTTAAAATAGAAGCCATAATTGAACACCGTCGCTTCTATCACAACCCAGGAGGGAGGGAAAGAAGGAGGGAGCGCTGGCTGACTAACTAGCTGGTTCGTCAGTGCTCAGAGCGTGGAAAGCGTGCGGTTTGTACTGCTTGTGGATGTGTGTACTTGACTACTCTCGCTGTAATGCAGGTGGTGGTGGTGGTGGTAGTGATGGTTGTGGTAGTGGTAGTGATGGTTGTTATTGTTGTGCTGGTAGTGGTGGTGGTGGTGGTGGTGGTAGCAGTAGTAGTAACAGCGGTAGTAATATATATATATATATATATATATATATATATATATATATATATATATATATATATATATATATATATATATATATATATATATATATATATATATATATATATATATATATATATATATATATATATATATATATATATATATATCAGTCTCTTTCTGATAACTTTTGAGACGAAGTTTTTAATTTCGATAAGTTTGATTACACGTCATCGCACATTCCCCCAGGCATTTTTGTCTGAAATTCTACCTCCCTGGGGATTAAATTAAAACTTTATGACAAACACATCACACACACACACACACACACACACACACACACACACACACACACAGAGAGAGAGAGAGAGAGAGAGAGAGAGAGAGAGAGAGAGAGAGAGAGAGAGAGAGAGAGAGAGAGAGAGAGAGAGAGAGAGAGAGAACCCTAGCGCTCTTAATAATATCAACAATAATAATAGGCAGTAATATCAGATGGGGCCCGGCTAGGGCGAGGAGCACTTAGTAATGCTTCCCTTCGGCGGCCCGCGTCCAGCCCGGCGGCTCTTGAGGGGCTGCGTAGAACGGAAGGGGAATACTGAGTGCTGGGTAGAATTTCAGCGATACATCAATACTGTATTAATTATATAGTCTTTCCCTTTAGCATGTGACCGGAAGAACCTTAATAAGATCTCAATGAGGTAAAATGAATAAATGGATATACGAAGATGCATGAAGATAAAAAAATAAATAAATCAACAAGCACGATCTAAGTTACTCAATAACCCGAATTATTCGCTTCAGTAGCATTTAACGTTCTAGGGAAGTGGTTAGGTTTTGTTACATGTATAAGTAAAGAAAATATTTTTAATTTTCCTCCGTCGGTTTCTCGATACTACCACTTAAAAGGGAGCAAATATCACGAGCATCGTCTTCCCTTCGGCGCTTGTCATAATAATATTGACCTGCACAACATACGCCTGTTATTGACAGCTGTCCTTTCAGTGCTTCTTGGAACGAGTAATGGAACGTCCTATCACCTCCAGTGAATGTTAACTCACAGCAATTATCAGATTAATCAAGCCTTTCCTTAATTAATACAAAAAACAGCTATTCAACTTGCAACACCCGCATACGCATATAGGCTATAACAACTTATTACATCGAAGACTAGTTCCTGTGATGATCAGCTTAACTAACACTTTTACAACGTAGAGACACACAAGATAAACAGTTACATTATAACAACTTAACATATCAAAGACTGGTTGAAACTGCCCACGTTAAGAGATTATAGGGTGTCATTAAACACTATATTCTCCTGGTATCTACGGAACCATACATAATTAACCGTACTGCCATTCCTACCGCAATAAAAACCAACGCCGTAACCCTTAAACCCTTCGCATTCATAAAATACCAAATGATGTATATGTGTTCCGCCAGTTGAGTCTTCCTGGGTAACCTATTACATCGTTCAGTTATGAGGCGTGTCAATATACAAACTGGAAATATAGTAAGATGAAGCAAAAAGAGGCAGTGCATGGTGGGGAGAGAATAGGAAAGGAAAGGGTTAATAGAACAGTAAAGGGTAGAAATGGAAGAGAAGGTAAAGGAGTAGAAGAAAGGGAAGGAATGATACAGACAGATGACAGCGGGACAGTATAAGACAAAGAGGAGACAAAGCAAGGTAGTGCAGGAAAGAGGAGGGATATTGGCCGGGGACAACCAAGCGAGATAAGGCAGATAGAGGCAATATACTGCAGGAAAAAAAAACAAATAAGAACAGTCTGCAGTCGGTGATAAGCAGGGAAGGCTATACTGTGCTAGGAAGTAGAGGAAAACTGGGAAGGGTACAGTTGGGAGAGATAAGGTGGAAAGAACAGGAAAGTGGTAAGCGCTCTCCCATATATGTAAAACAAAAATGTGTATTCTAAGCAACTTTCAAACAAAAACTCCCCGCCTTTTACAGAGGAAATTCATGTCAGCAACAATGAAAAGAATGCTAACGAACATGTACATACTTATCTCAAATTAAGCGTGTATTGTGCGCGTACCTACTCAAGAAAAAAACTTTCGCTACTTGTGTTGAAAAAAAATAAGGTTCCCAGTCATTTATAACACACTTCGTTCACAGCCACTTATAGCAGATAGTTTAAGGATCATATTCAATGTCTTTTTTTTTCTTTTTCCCTCCTTTCCTCTCTCCTCATCTTCCACGGATCATATTTCAAATTAGGCAACCGGACCTTTTCGCTTTGTTGACTCGTGCCTTTCTTCCCCCTCCCTCCCTCCCTCTTCCCTTCTTCCTGACTCTCCCTTTCTCCCCTTTTCGTTCCTGCTTCCTTTCGTGTCTCTCCTTTCCTCTGCGCCTCTCTCCTTCCCTCCCTTATGTCACTCTTTCCAAACCGTTGCTGACGGCGACAAGGATCCACACCCTTTGCACGACGAGATACAGGACATGCTCCCTACATCGATACCAGCGAGCACTCGGCACTTCATTCCATCACCGACCAGTAGGTGTCTGTGTGGGTTGTCCTCTCTTATCACTGTGACGGAGGGATTGACACAATGTCTGGTAGGTGAGGACATCGCTACCTACACAAATAAGCCAAGCAGTCGAATACACAGGCATCAAAGGACGTTATTTTATTACTTGTCCAATCGGTAAGAAAAAAAAAAAAATAATAATATAAGTATGATGAAGTTTGTGGTGTGTGTGTGTGTGTGTGTGTGCCAATACCATAATCTCTCTCTCTCTCTCTCTCTCTCTCTCTCTCTCTCTCTCTCTCTCTCTCTCTCTCTCTCTCTCTCTCTCTCTCCTCGCTTCACATACATATTCTTGCCCTCATCAAGTGTGTCACCAAGATGTTGCCTGCACTTCCTTCCCACAAAACTGGGGCAGGCCACGACTGACACATGAAAGGCCTTTTTTTTTTCTTAACTTTGGAGGTGTAGGCGAGTGTAGTCTCTCGAGGCAGAAAACTTGCTGCTCAAACGCCATAACTCTTGCGACGTCAAAGTTCAGTTACCAGTCGCTTTCGAGAATTGGAGGAGGAGGAAGAGGAGTAGGAGGAGGAAGAAGTGGGGGAGAAGCGCAACGATATCCAGCTAAATTTCCACTATGTGCATTATAAGATGATCTTTTTTTTTTTTTTACCTTAAAGATGCTTACATTATTTTCTCCTAAGCAGGACGTATTAAGGTCAGTATTCTTAAGTAATTTATCACCAGATGCATGTATGATTACAGCAATTTTCCATAGCTTCTGCAACCAGCATACGTATACACTTGATATACGTATACATAGACACTTGATTAATATAGGATTAAGCGCATGTTTCTTTTTTCTCAATATACTTTGTCACCACTAATCTGTCATGAATATTACAATCCTTCATTCCTGGCAGCTTTCCGCTCCCATATTGGATTCTGATCTGCATAATGTGTTCCCTCCTCGCAGCCTGGCCGTTCATCACCACGGGCATGATGGCTCGCCGTTTCGTCGTCACGGTAATAACGGTGGTAGTGTATTTTCATCGGACCCGCACGGCCTGTTCCATATTACTACTATTTCACTCACGCGTCGCAAGTGACCGCTGCCCGCAGTTAGCTGGACAGTCTCAGGGAGGCTGCGTGACGCCTTGCACCCGTGCTTGAGCTACATGCATAATTTTTGTAGTGTTATCATCATTTCGTTTCACTAAGAATTATCGAGGTGTGTCACAGGATTCCGATTGAGAATAGCCTGACTTGTATTGTATTTAGTTTCTCCTCAACTGGAAACACCGTCATCCCATTTTAGCATTCTGACGTCAGTGAGCCATGACAAAGAGGGAGAAAATATTTTCTTTTCTCCTGTTACACATCTTCAAGAAAACAAGGTCACCTTCTCCAAACAAAACCCTCACAACAAACAACAATACTCAAAGGTCTTGCATCAAAGGACAGACAGAATAAGCTTCCTAAGTAATCGTGAGCAGCAGGGCCGCGACGAGTCTCCGGGGTGGCGGGAAGGTGGCAGGCCTTCAATCGATCAGGCGAGTCAGCGTGACCACGGTATTATATAATCTGTGTTTCCTAACTTAATCATTCTTACAATTTTCTAAAACACTCCGACAAACATACCATCAACGCCTATATTTTTAGCTGTATCAATGGCTGCGCCTATAAACAATGAGTCAATGGAAGCTATAACAAGGTTCTATGTATTTAAAGTAACACGCTGTTACACCTGGCGCACACGTCCCTTCCTCTTGAGCCGCCCCTTCATTTCGCCTCACACTCGAGGCTATTGAGTCACACACTTCACCATCTCGGCGACAATCGATCGGCGCTGCTGCCACTCTCACTTTCGGTCTTCCTTTGCAAACCCAAGCGAAACCAACACACATGAACCAGGTGAAGAAAGTACTATGAATTCATTTATTCATTACCTCCAATCCGTTCGAGGAACGGATTGGATTTGAGTTCGCTGCGTGCTGTAACGGGTGACTAAAAGGGACAAGGCTGGGAGGGTTTCCTTTCCTTCTAAAATCCCTAAATGTTTGTGTAACTATGGTGGATCTACGTCTTTTATCAGATACTATTCAAGGATGGAAAAAATATAAGTAATGTAAAACATCCATTCTTCACTCAAGCATGTTCCATTCCTCCACTGGCCATGGCGTCACCTTATTTGCACACAGTTCGAACTGATTGTATTCACTGTATTTTTACATTAAGCACTGGCGGATGATGACATAGGTATATAAACTATGTAAATTATCTTATAATAAATTTCAACTTCATCACTTAAGTCAACAACGCTGACAAAGATACAACAGGCACAAGTGTGTACACCAAGCTCTGACGAATAATAATCCACAGATATTCAGAATTGTGCATCGATCCTAAGGGAACACAGGAAGTCATGTTTGGTGAGTCCTTATGTAAAGTGCCTGTGACTCTATTTACTTTATATTGGTACTGCTTTAAGATATAAATAATTGGTAATATAATTATAGATTTAAAAGAACATTCCCGATCAATGGCATACCTGGTCATTTTAATAAACGATCATTCCTAAATGCACTTCATACCATACAGTTAAAGAGAAAACACTAAAACCATCATCCACATGAAAAAAAAAAAGCCGGAAAATCACCGTAACCACTAGCGAGGAAAAATAATTGTTATATAAAAGTTTATGGTGCAATATGAATGCAAATTACACCTGACCAATAATTTCAGGTGCAGTTCAGGATACAAATATGACATTCTTTTTCCTTTTGGCTGCCATGCTTCAGCGTTGAGTAGAGAATGGAAATTTCGTATCGAATCAAATACTTAACTCTTTATATAAAGGCAACCAAACATTGTGGCTTTGAGACCAATATTTTGAACAACTCACGATCACGTCCAATTCCAATAAAAGTTATCTTGTACAATTATTTTGAAACGGTAATGCAAACAAGATTAACACAAACATCAAAGAGAGGAGGACGACGAGGACGACTACCAGCAAGAGGAAGAGGAAGAGAACGAATAGGAGGAATGAAAGAGGAGGGAAGATACTGAATAGCAGTATGAAGAGGAGGATAAGGAGGAGAACGACGACGACGAAAAGAGGAAGAAACCACGGAGGAGCACATTAATATCGTAATGAGCACACTTCCTGTCGTCGATAAAGTAAGCTCAAGCACTTGCCATCCACGACATTAACACGATCGGACAAGATGCATTAACTCCATTGAAGAACACGCCAATAATGTCACTCATATGGTTGGCTTTCAGCAAATTAAACTGTAAACTTTGTAAAATCTCTCTCTCTCTCTCTCTCTCTCTCTCTCTCTCTCTCTCTCTCTCTCTCTCTCTCTCTCTCTCTCTCTCTCTCTCTCTCTCTCTCACTGGTCTTTCGTCTCTCGTCAGAAGTTAAGCACGAAACAAAAGGACCTCAAGCGCTCTTCCTCTCCTTCACGTTGCCTCCAAAACGTCGCCCATCAAAGTCCACGACGCAGCCTCCACTTTCATCCGCTGTCCACGGTTTTATGGATGGACTTACTTGAGCCCAAGACTAAACACCCAGAGGGAACGAGCTTATGAAAGGGACCCCCGACAGGCAGAAAGACACATGATAGCCATCTAAACCTTTGTCTTTAACATTTTTTATTCCTTTTTAATCTTCCCCTCCCTTATCATAGTTTTAGCTGCTGCTCCTGCGCGCTTACACACACACACACACACACAAACACACACACACACACACACACACACACACACACACACACACACACACACACACACACACACACACACGCACAACAGTTTAAGTTTGCCTTTCAAAATTACTTTCCTGTTATGTTCCCCCGCGTTTATTACTCGTGTATTGCATTCCCGTTACACACACACACACACACACACACACACACACACACACACACACACACACACACACACACACACACACACACACACACACACACACACACACACACTCTCTCTCTCTCTCTCTCTCTCTCTCTCTCTCTCTCTCTCTCTCTCTCTCTCTCTCTCCCGCCTTCCAAAAAAATAAAATTCCTAACTTTATCAAAAACCTTGCACCGCCTCCACCACCACCACCACCGACACCACCGCCGCCACACTTGAAGCCTCCAGCCCAAGCAGGAACGCCCCTTGCTCCCTGCAGAAAGCTTCGCATCGACCGTCTGTGTAATTATCCGTGTTGGCTGGCCAGCGGAAAGGGGCCTGCTCTTCCTCTTCCTCCTCCTCTTATTCTTATGTTTCTTTTTTTTCTTTTTTTTTTCATTTTCTTCACCCACTTCCTTCTCCTCTTATTCTTATTATGTTTCTTTTCTTCTTTTTTTTCACCCACTTTCTCCTCCTATTTTTCCTTCAGTGTTTCTTGTTTTCTTCTTTTTCCTCATCCCCTCTCTTCCTGGTATTTCTTCCCCTGCTATTCTTCTTCTTCTTATGTTTATTTTTTTTCTTTTCATTTATCCATCCGTGTGCTCTTGTATCTTAATCCTGTAAAAGCTGGGCGTCATCGTAACTATCTTTTCAGCATCAACGACTTTTATTGTTGTTGTTTTTCCTTTTGCTGTTTCTGCCACTGTTACTGCTACAACTGCTTTTTCTGTTGTTGATTCCGCTTTCATGTTTTTACAGCAATAGCTACAGCATTAGTAACATGAACAACAACTTGTTACTACTACTACTACTACTACTACTACTACGACTTCCAACTACTACTACTACTACTACGACTTCCAACTACTACTACTACTACTACTCCCTCTCCTCTTCCAACTACTAGTACTACTACTACTACTACTACTAATACTACTATTACTACTACTACATAATAGTTGTCATGTAGCAGTAGTAACGGCAGCAGCAGCGGAAGCAGTAGTATTAGTATTAGTAGTGGTGGTAGTAGTAGTAGTAGTAGTAGTAGTAGTAGTAGTAGTAGTAGTAGTATAGAAACATTGTTTATCCTTTGAAGTGTGGCGTTAATTACTGCTAGTCTCTTACAAATTGACACACACACACACACACACACACGCAAGAGAGCAGAATTGGTACCCTTCCGCTCCCGCTTGGAAGACAAGGTCACAACTCCCGGGCTCACGTCCTGCATCCCAGGCGAACAGGAGCTACAGCGTGAAAGAAGACAAATTTATTTTTGTCTCCGTCGGGACTGGGATTCCAACCAAGGATCCCTCGGCTGCGTGCCAAACCTGGTGATTGTTATGCCGCTTACCCGCTAGTATTAACAATAAGAATAATGGTGATAAAAAAATAGTGATGATGATAAGAGTGATGAAAATAATTATAATGATAATAATACTAGTAATAATGATGATAATGATAATAATAATAATAATAATAATAATAATAATAATAATAATAATAATAATAATAATAATAATGATAAGCTGAACTGTTTCAATATCTTAATTATATTATTAACATTATCAATACTACCGTTAGCAGTAATACTATTACTAACACTATTACTACAACTACGTTCTAGCACCACCACCACCATTATGACCACCACTCACTCATACACCATTTCCAACACGCTTTTATCCTTTGCAAATAACATTCCGTCATAAGAGACATTAATGCCACGCTTCATCCGCATTAAAGCATTTATGACAAAATTTACTCTCGTTATCGTCATCATTAGCACAACTACGTCCACCGCCTCCACCGCAATTACCACCATCATTTGTCACCACCAACACCATCATCGCTGCTACTGTCACATAATCATCACATTTGTAAAATTCCACATACATCATAACCCACACGGAGCCAAACCGCCATTCCCTTTTACCATTTCCTCCATTCATCATCATCACCACCGCCATTACCATCCCCATCAAAGGCTCTGTAAACCACCATATCCACCTTCACCACAATGCCGTCAATGCCCACACCACCACAATGCCGTCAATACAAATACCACCAATAATACTAGAAACGTTATCATCATGAGACGAAACGATTTCATGGAAGGGCAGAGGCGTCCTTCTGAATTTCTTCAATTCATCTGTGTTCTGTTCGTCTGTTCCCAAGCTATTGCAGGGAAGGTTCTTATCTGAAAACGCATTCCATTTCACAATTTCATACACAAACACACACTCGAACACACACACACACACACACACACACACACACACACACACACACACACACACACATACACACACACACACACAAATACAAATTAACACGCATTACTTATCTCGCAACCAGCCCTGCAAAATGAAAGGACGAAAAAGCCTATTCAGTGCGCAGACTACCCCGCCAGCCAGCCGTTGCTTTTACGTAATGTTCTCTATTCACTTGCAATCCTCGCTTCTCGCTGCAATAACTATATCTTGCACGACCAGCCGATGCAGCACCCCCGTCCCGCGAGGTGCACCAGCTGCCTTACGTACGTACCTGCAGGCCGAATCACCGCCACTCCCTCCCCCTCCCCCGTTTCTCCTCTGCTTCGCCGCAATCACACCACTTAAGCCCAGCGCAGCGGCCGCAATTAAACCAGGAACTAATTACTGAAAATACAGTTAAATGTCTTATACTGTAATTATGAGATTAAAACACCAAACTTACATAAATGAAACTTAGCGTATCTTGTCACCTAAATGACCACAACACAACAAACAGACACATAAGAACTTTTTTTTTTATTTTGTGAATTTTGCAATACAAACTCATATTATAAAGACCAGGCTACGAGAAATGGAGTTCGAGGGTCTTTCTTTTTCTTGTAGTTCTGTGACACATTTAGATTCTTACTCTTATTTCTAATGGTATTGTTATTGTTATTGTCTTTGTTATGGTTTTGCTTGCATCTTACGGTTGCTATTAAAGAACACAACGCAATTACAGGAGTTCAAAGGAGGTTCAAGGCTACCTAAGTGTATGTTTCCCCGTTACGTTCACCGACAACTTCATTAACACCATAGTGAGGGACACACACACAGAGAGAGAGAGAGAGAGAGAGAGAGAGAGAGAGAGAGAGAGAGAGAGAGAGAGAGAGAGAGAGAGAGAGAGAGAGAGAGAGAGAGATAACTCGTTGAATAGTGTTGTTTCAGGGGGTTATTTTTCCTCGTCCAGGCTCCGTCCCTCCCTTTCCTCGCACCCTCTGTCCTTCAAATAGTGGCCTTGACCGCATTCATTTCCAACGCACATCCAATACCACGTCACTTTTTCATTCCCATCCTCCCTCTCGCTCTCAGTCTCTGCCTCTTTGTTTTTCGAAATAATAATAAAATCCATTTCATTTCTCTTGAAGTTGCGTTGCTCTTTCTCCCAAAGTCACCTGTCATGGAAATGTAGCGGCATTACCGTGATTAACAGGTACTTTCAATGTTGCTGTATCCATTAATAATACCATTGCCATTACTACATATTACGAATAATTCTGATATTAATGCAATTACTGTTTTGACTGTTATGGTACCTGTATGCTTTGTTAATGTATTCCGTTAGGACTTCCAGTGGTATAGGGGATATAACAAGCGTGACGTAAGCAAAATTCTCAGGTTCAGTAATCAGGATAAAAAAAGAAATAATGGGTTCGAATTCGAAAGAAAAAGTTACGTTTAAGAAAGATATTGGAAGGAATTGGTTCTCAGATAGAGTGGCAGATTAATGGAATGAATTCAGTAATTATGTTGTTAGTGCTCAGTCATTAGAGAGCTTTAAAAGAAGATTAGACAGATATATGGATGGAGACGATAGGAGGAAATAGGAAGGTGTATTCCATATAGGGACTGCCACGTGTAGGCCTGATGGCTTTTGCAGCTTCCCCTTTTTTTGTGTGTGTGTGTTTCTCCTGCTTCCACTTTACGCTTAATCTAACTTCACTTAAACCACTACTTTTTTACTACTTCTTGTTGTTCTTCAGTGTCATCACGACCTACTTCTACTGTCTCTGTTTTATTCATCCCAGCACACTGAAGTAATACTATGTAGCTTAAATACTACTTCAACAACAAAAACATGAACAAAACCAAAAATAGTAAGAATAACAAGAACATGAACAAATATTATATCAACAACTACGCCTAAAGACCACTATTACTACCCTCACCACCATGAGACACTACCAACATAGCTACCATGACCACTGCCTTCGCTAACACTAAAACTACCAACACCACCAGCGCCATCGCCATACCCGCCAGCGCTAATGATACACATGATATGCACCGCGACACACAAGATAATCCGCAAACACATTAATGCACATTAGGCACGTATGTGTGCGGATAAGTAGGTGCTGCTGAACACTGTGTCTGCCTCTTTCCTGCTAAAACCAACTATTACCACAACCAACACGCCACCGCCAACACTACAGCAACCACTAATGATATCACTCACTAACAAGCTTGCAATTATACCACGATTACTACTAAATTAACTATACCTGTTACTATTATGCTCCCTAAGTACACTACTCTAACTATTACTAATACAATTATTACTTTTACTATCACTACCGTTGCTATAATAAACACGTAATTATAAGCGACACTGTCAATGATTAACCCATAGATATATTTGCGTATATTATCATATAAGCTCCCACACAGATAAGTTCTCACAACAAACAATCATCTCTCCCCCTACGCCTTAAATCATCTCTAATTGAGGGAGGAATTCTAGATCATCTTCGAAAACGTGGATGAAAGATTATATTTTTATTTATTCCCATCAGTCTCGGAGGCACCAAGTCGCAGATTTTATTTTCACTACATAATTTTGTTTCCAGTCTTGCAGTTCGCCTTTTGCGTCTGCTTTGAATACAACAGGTAGCAGCAGGCGGCGCTGACAAGGTAATGAACACTACGACGCCAGGAGAAGTTTGCAAGTTTCGTCTTTTGATGCGACCGAGTCTTCAGGTCCTCCTCTCCCTGCTACTTCTGCTCCTTCCTGCGACGATCGGATGTCTGTTCCGTTATTGTCGATGTAGATTTTTCATGTCCAGCTTATTGATCTAATTTGCATGTGTTAAGAAGAACCCCGCAGAAGGTCAACAAACCCCACAGAAAAATTCATCAGTCATCTATCGAAGTTAAATGATGACTAAGATGTTTTTCTTCAAGGAGAAAATCATCTATATTCTCTTCAGTTTTAAAGCAAAGTTTGGATTACCCTCCTCAGGAATCAATATACCATTACAAGGAGAGAGAGAAAAAAATAAGAAATGTAATTCTGTCTTAACTGGTTCACAGTCTGAGTCACGTAGCACCACACGAATGTAAAATTAACGAAGTCATCCACCTCACGAACAACAACCCTACCAAAATCTTTCGGTCACTTGATATGATATTAACTCACTCACTTTCCTGATGAGTGAACTTATTTCTAAGTTGATAAATGAATAACTCCATCAAAACATTTATGTAGAACATCGCGATCACCTTTGACCTTCCCTCCCTCCCTCCCTCCCTCCCCTTCTTGTCCTCACTGTATCGGCGCCACGTCACGCAGAGGGAACACGGCTGTCCAGGTCCACTACATGGCAGTAAAGAACTGCGTGGACGTCACTGCATGGCTCACCTGAATCCTCGACGAATGAGGCCAACAGGATGGCGTCCAGGAGTAGTACACACAGGGATTTCATCTTCAGTCAAGGAGTCCTGGTCGGCTGGGTGATAACGACACAATCTCTCGCTCCTTACATCCTTGAACCTCGGCACTCAGACTGTATGGAGTTCAAGCTTAACAATTCGATTTTTCACTTCATTTTTTTTCTGGCCACTTATGTTAAACCATGTGTGATTGGCAGCGGATCATTCAAGAACAGAGGCAGTTTGAGGTGAAGTCAGGACAGGTGTTGCAAACACACTATTACTGTAATATATGAGGAGCGAGCAGTGAGAGACGAGCGCGCGCACACATCCACCCGCGACGATCTCGAAGCCAACACTGAGCCACCAACACTCTCCAGGCTGCGAGGCGCGGGTGGCGGCGGCCAATCAGGCAGGCGCAGCGAGCCGGTCATCACCCACAGGTGAGGTATCAAAGGTGACATACTCATACTTCCATCTCTTGCAGGTGGAAACTTGCCTCTAATGGAGGCAGCGCAGTTACTTCACCTCCATCTCGCCCCCTCCAGGCTATCCAGCGCAACAGCATGCAATGATGGAGAAACCCTGATGGAGAGTTTAATGAGTCTCCATACTATGGCCTTCGTCCTTTGACCTTATTTTTCAGCGTCACCGCCCTCCCGGTCTTACGCCCCAGTCAGCTGTGGTGTCTCAGCAACGTGCGGTTTATAGATTTCAGTGTCAACGCATGGTGCTACATATGTTCAATTTATGAATTAATGATTGTAAGAAATGTACTGTTCCTCTCTCTCTCTCTCTCTCTCTCTCTCTCTCTCTCTCTCTCTCTCTCTCTCTCTCTCTCTCTCTCTCTCTCTCTCTCTCTCTCTCATTGTACTACATGATTTCCAGATGACGCAATACCACTCCCGGCAAATACTCTCGGACATGCATTGATTTTAGAAATAGGTTCCTTCATATTTTCCCTTGAGGCAGAGCAGCGGTTGCATTCTTCTTACAAGTTTTAAAATCTCGCTCCCATTCACGATTTTCGGTATAATGTATACCTGACTACGAAGAGAATTCAGGAAAGAGAGACCTGGAGCTCATAAGAAATGTCGTACCCGATGAGATATGAACCACGATTATTAATTATTATAATGACGGAAGAAGAAAAAGGCGAAGAAAATACGCGAGGAGACTCCGGTTTCTTCTAATCCTCAGAGAAAATTTCGAACTTATCAAGAAGTTTCTAACTCTTTTCTTTTTGAGGAAAACTAGGTAAAGGAAGGAGTGAAAGAAGTTAGGATTAGAAATATTTCTGGTTGATGTAATATTTTCAATACGAGTTTGTTTTATCAATGTTACATTATTACTGTTTTCTATTCACGAGGCTGAAGACTACGCCTGGTGGAACATAATGCGACTACGCGCGAAAATATAAATAGAAAAAGGACTGATGAGCTTATGGCGACATTCTGTAATTAAAAAGTCATGCAGCGCTAATTAAAGAAATGCATTACCTCGGTGAGAATGCGTTATATCCCTTCCTCATTAACATGCTTTAGTAAGACACTAATATTTTCTCAATCCTCGAACTGAAACATGTACGTACAGTCGAAACTATTAATTTTTCTCCACCTTGGAAGTCGGAGTCAAGGACAGAGAGAGTGGTTTGTCCGAGCGAAAGCCCATCATTGACTGGCCTTGACTCCGACTTCCAACGGGAGGGAGAGGGAGAAATTAGTAGGTATTATTAGTAATTAATTTAATAATACAATAATAATACAGATTGTTATTGAAAATCAAAACCATCACAGAATGAAAACGTCAACAGAACTGTGCCAGACAAATGTTTCTAAAACCTGAACCGCCTCCTAAGGCCACTACCAATGTTGTTAACTACGTCAAGCAAATTCCCAGCATGATTCACCCGCAGCTTACACGTCTCATGCCGATATCCAGACGAAGATGAATAACAAAATAAGAGTATCGATAACTTCATTTCTGTTGCAGCAAGAAAGAATATGTGATAAAATCTGTAGAGCAAATAGGAGGAACGTTACGTAACCCTTCCAATCAACAGAAGCGTCCTCCTTACATCACTTTTCTCAGCACTACTTGGCTCCTCTCCTATAACAGTAATAACATTAATGTTTCCTTATTTCATGAAAAATGCATCGAAGAAATTAGAGGAGCACCGCAGGGGAACAATCCACTGATGTAATCCGCTCAGACTTTGAAAACAGAATACCGGCAACACTAATGGCTCCAGCCTGTGCCTCGTCACATTCATCGAGAGAGGATGTTCTTATACAAGGCAGTGCGCGACGGTCGTCAGAAGTAAATCGCTACAAAGAGTTACAACTTGGTGTTAGTCTTTTCTAGAGTCAACCCTGCCCATTGTACGAGGCGCCACGCTCGATGGAGATCTTTGTTCCCCATGAAGAAGCTTTTGTGTCACCTCTCAGAGGCGACAAAAGCAACACACCTGACCCCTGGGGCGCCACTCCCCTAACATCACCGTGAAATTCAAGGAGAGAGGAAGGAGAAAATGTTGCAGGAAATTATTACTATTATTTTATTTATCTTTTTTTTTTTTCACAGACTACGTCATATGCAGTAGTGAGGAATCAGGTGGCGCTGGCAGCGGCAGGAAGGAGCGAGTCGAGATGAGAACGAGGAAAACTTGTTTTGCCTTCAGTGAATGTTTAGGAAAAATCTATTTTTGTTACTTGTAAGAGTTCGAACATATGAAAGGACGTGAGGAAGTAATCTCGTTTCGTGGAGTTGGCATTACTAGAGAAAGCAATTGCGTATCCTATTTACTGTGTAGTATATACAAAATTTTTCATATGCCCTTAAGATTTTCTCTGAAGTTGACGCAGTAGTGAATCACGGTCTCCTTGTTAATCTTCTCGTTCCCCAAGAGGTGTGTCAGTTCATTCGCGCGTAAGGAACTACTTCGTGGGAACAGTTGGAGTGGAATTACAAGTGAGAAATAACAACAAGAGGTTCTTGCTTCACTTCATTTTTTCTTTCACGAATCCAAACGTTAGTACCGTATACACATATCGTAACGGCTGGGCTATTATCCTCTCTAGGAGTAGTCGTCGACAATAACAGGTCCTCAGAGTTTCACCATTTCAACTTTAATCACTTCCAATTATAACAACAAAAAAAATAAATAAAATAAATAAATAGCGAGAGAGTATGCAGAGAAAACTGGAGAAGTGCCACAAAACACGTGTGTGATGAGCTTGACGTTTGATCAAAGCGAGGCAGGTCATTCAGAGGCAAGATACAACTTTACGACAGCTCCTCCACACTCTCTCCCGACCACAAAGATCCTTCAGCAAGTCTGAAAATGTAGATAACTCCATCAGGTAAACACGTCCTCGACACAACTTTTGTCGTATGAGAAAAAATGTAAGCGTAAATATATTAAACAAAAAAGTAATATAATGTAGATCTTTATACGATATGTAAGTTTACAAGGGTTGTCAGTATTTTATGATCATACTATCTAGCCTCGTCTCTTGAGCGTTACGTTAAAAGTTGGCGCCTTCGACCCACTCTCGAGGGGAAATTTACAAACATGAGAGTGGAGGAGGCTAACAGGTTGGGATCAGTAGTGGTAGGTCGGGGCTTTGACTTGACGAAAGTTAGGTGATAAGAATCCTCATGAGAGGCAGTCACGCAACTAACTCATCATGAACACGCGTCCTAAGAATTCTAGGCATGAAGAGTGACTGACGGCGAGAATGATGGGGCAATTGTGAGCTGATTTAGCCTCAAACTTTCTTACATTTGCTTGTGCAATGATAACTTTTTGACAGTGCATAGATTCAATAGTAGGTGGTGTTACCTTGAGGTCTACGTGAGGACACTAGAGACAGGAAACGAGACGCCAAAGTTTTCAAGGTTCTTAAGGTCAGCACCAAGGTTCAAATGTCTGAAAAACTGTTTTTGCACCCGAGGAAAGAGCAAAGTTCATATGGCTCTGCTTAGGTTACATGAAAGCGCTGTTCCTCCCGCCAAGTGACACGCAACCCTGAATACCACACCATCGATTTGGAGGTGCAGCTTCTACCTCGGTGCCGTCGACCAGGTCTTCCAAGGGTTTAGACTACAGATAGCTGGATGAAATTGTACCGCGTCTCCATGTGTATGGCAAGGACCCTGCGACACTAGTGAGTTTCGGTGACTTTGGGAGCCTGGCAAGTGTACGTAACAATGGTGAGGCTTGCTGGGGGAGACTCGAGGCTGTCAGGAATGGTGAACCAGAGGAGGACAAATGCAACAGCAAGAACAATGCAAACAGTGGCAGCAACGGTAGCAGTATTATTAGCAATGCGAGTTGTAATAGTAGTAGTAGTAGTAATAGCAGTAGTAATGGTGGTAGCAGTAGTAGCAGCAGCAGTAGTGGAAATGGTTTAAAAAAAATTTATTAAGCATGAACAGTAGAAACATCACGCAATTTAAAAAAAATATTCAGTTAATATTTAACACGCGTCTTCCTTTCCCTGAGCATAACGTGTGCATAAGCTTTACTTCATCAAGCATCTTTCCTCCAACAGTACAAAATAGAAAAGTGTAAGCTTAGATGAAAAGAGAGAGAGAGAGAGAGAGAGAGAGAGAGAGAGAGAGAGAGAGAGAGAGAGAGAGAGAGAGAGAGAGAGAGAGAGAGAGAGAGAGAATAAAAAAAGGCCCTAACATCTGTGGGAGTCAAACTTTCCGCATTTCCCCGGCAAGTCTCGCCATTACCGCCTGAGAAAGCCTCTGAAGCGCCGATGATGAACTGATAAACGAGGGAGGAAATAAATTCTTCCAGGTCATTATCCTCCGCCATCACCTTGCAATCACGGCCCGTCCGCCGCCGAGAAGAGAGGGAGAAAAAAGAAGAAGGTAAATTTATCGACAAGAAATCTATCCTGCTTTATCATGAATTCTTGAGGCAAAGATCAGGGATTGATAATTAAGCTGCCCATTTTTTACTATAATCGGGTGATGGAGGCCAAAGGTAAATGTTGAATATGATTAGTCACCTATTTTTTTCTTGTTTAAAGATTATAGCAAACGGAGGAAAATACATAGGTTAAATTTTCTCTCATCATAACAATATTCTAATAGGAACAACTTGGTCCACATCCAGTACTTGTCTAGCCAGACGCTGGTAGCCTCCAGAAGCAGTTTATACAACTTCTCTTACTTTCATTATTACCATTCTTATTATCATTCAGCCTTTTAATCTCCAGAGCATATAAGTTACATTTTTATTTACAATTACCGAGCCACTGTCAGATTACAGTCATGATGCTGACATGGTTATCAAAATCCTTCATGCATCTGAGACACTTGATTAGTTAATTTGATGAGTCGCCAACACAGGGTCATAGGGTCACATAGGTCATATTCTCCAGGTCAAGGGAACACTTCATTTGGGAGGTGTGTGGGAATCACGTCCACATGATGGCCTTCTGGTGGACTTGGCTGTACGACTTATAATAATAAAAATAATAATAATAATAATAATGAAGGATATAACATCAAGTGCAATAACAATAACAGGAATATGGTGACATTTGACATTTCACTTTCGTTTTGATCTCCACGGTTAATATATTATACAAGAACACTCGTTTTTAAATCACATCTTTTCATTTTTTTTGTTTTTTCATGATATGAGATCTTCATACAATTCAGATACATGAAACTGTCATTATTACTGAAGTTAACACGTTGAGGTAAAATTTCATTTCACTTTTTTTATATATATTCTTACCATTTTATTGCATATTTTGTTTTTAAGAGACTGTGCACTGAATGAATTCTTACATGCATAAAATATTTCCTTTAAAAAGATATCATGACACAAATGCGTCTCAGTGGAAAGAAAATGAGAAGAATTTACAGACATAAAAACGGACCAATCCAAATAAACACGCTCACGCAATTCACTTATTACACGAGGTAATAATGGATGTACCATTTCCTGCAATAAACTATAATATTAATACTGGATAGAATAAAATAAACAAAATCACATTACATAGTAAAACGCAACTAATTTAGAGTATTATTAATTAGATTTCCTATGCTTTCGTTTATAAATCACGGTGAGCAGAATTCTTAACTTAAAGCGTCAATGAAAATAATAAAAATAAACATACCAATTTGCTGCAGGATAGAAATTCCAGCCAGCGGGAAAGAGTCTTCAGCTTTTCTTGTGCGCCATAGAATTTACGATTAAATGAATAAATTGCCCAATGCGCTGAAATACTGCTGACAGAAACAAGATCTATAAATAATAATTTGTCCATATGTTATTTCTCTCTCTCTCTCTCTCTCTCTCTGTCTACAATGATAGTTTTTTTTTTGCTATGGAGTAAAAGGAAATAAAAAAAAAAAAAAAAAAATATATATATATATATATATATATATATATATATATATATATATATATATATATATATATATATATATATATATATATATATATATATATATTTTTTTTTTTTAACAAAGACAGCTATATGTGGTGAGTAAGGTACTCAACAATAAACTAGAGCAGTTTACAGGGTGAGCAGCTAGAGTTATCTGATTCCAGTGCAGGACATCGATCAACACTTAACGCTTCTCAACAGCTTCATAAAACACTGAAGTTTTACAAGTGAACCATCGAGACAGTTCCAGTTATAAAAAGCTTTAGCAACAAACTACCATCACCGTATGTTCCCCAATAAATGCACACACACACACACACACACACACACACACACTTTATATATATATATATATATATATATATATATATATATATATATATATATATATATATATATATATATATATATATATATATATATATATATATATATATATATATATATATATATATATATATATATATATAAGATGGGTTCCTCAAATCAAATAAAAACATATTAAAGAAAAGAAAAGAAAAAAGTGACACGATTTGCATACATTCTAGACCGTACACCGTCCCAGGCATCACATTTACACTTAAGTATCAGAAACATGAGTTGTATTCCGAGAAAGAAATGCTGAGGGGACTGCCAATGTTATATTTAGATTAAAGTGTATGTATTTTTTTTTTCCATTTTTTACTCTTGTTTTATTGATGATTCAGTATATAAAACACAGAAAAAAAAAACATACATTATAGAGCTTTGTAAACACCACGAGTTATATTTGGCTTAATATATCCATAAAATATTGATATGGCAGTCAAGAACGTCAGTATTAAAGGTTAGTGGTTCTTCCCGCTCTTTAACCACCATCACACACACACATACACACACACACACACACACACACACACACCATAAATATCGCCACCCTCGACAAAGCTTAGTGTTCTCCTTTACTTAATATCATTTACGATCTTACAGGTTTGTCTGCGAGTAATGAGAGAACCGAGGTGAGTAAACAGGACCTCGGTTGTCTACACTTAACGCTGTCTTGTGTTGTGGCTGAAGCATAAAACGCACGCAGTGAGAATAGCCCTTGTGATAAAGATATAAAACAATTTTCTGCAGTTTTGTAACTTGATAAGAGAAACAAAGATATGACATTTAAGTGAAATAGGTAATAAGGAAGCTTCGGTTGAAACGGGTATTCTATATTTTTTTACGTCTCAATTAAGTTTTCATCAGGGAAAATTCCCACTATAAATCAAGATCTAAAGTAGAAACAAAGGAGAGGTACTCCTGCTTCAGCGAATGCTTTCTCAGTTTTATCTCTGATATGAATAATACAGTAAGTCATTCACATCACTGCAAAAAAACCTCTAGGCATCTCTTCTTAACCTCCAGCCACTAGAGAATGTGTCCTCTTGGTGGTGGTTGGTGTGGAGCTTTGAAATCATAAATAAATCATGTTCGATCCAAGCAGCGAGGTGACGTTTGCCAAAGTGGAGGATGAAGGTGCGTGCTTTTAGGCTAATACACCACGGCTTTTGTGTGTGTGTGTGTGTGTGTGTGTGTGTGTGTGTGTGTGTGTGTGTGTGTTATGCATGGGAGCATTACCACACTGGTTTTCTTATCACTTATAGCAATCCCCACTATTCCGGAAAGCAGATAATCTTGAACTACTAACATAACGAGAATACCAGGCCAAGATATCACGCTGCGCTGCCGTCAACCACCATGCATTATGGTCTTGTTAGTCCTGTGATCTGAAATATGATAATACTCAGTTGCCTCACTTTTATTCCCTTAAAACCTTTTCTCGCCCCTATATATTATTCTTGCTCATCCAATCTCGAGCCACACACCTCTAGTAAAGCCGCGCCCCTCCCATAAATCAGGGATCCCTAAGCCTTTCTCTACATGTTCACCTTTCCATACCTGACCAGTGAAGACGAACCATCAATCAATACTCGCGTGAACTTAGGATGGTCTTGTACGTCAGATATTGCTCACCTTGGTGGAAGTACAGTCTCCTAAAGAAGTGATGTCATACTGTATAAAATGTTGCAGACAAGGAAAGAAGTATTAGAAAACTCCATATTTTTATCAATGTATCACAGTCCAAAATGCTACTTGAACTTTGTGGAACTCTTAATATAAAGCAAATGATTCGTCCATGTATCAGTCACTGTTCAATTAATGTACATGAAGTTTTACTAGGATTTATGGTACCACTATTATGAGCAACTGCATAGTCTAGTTCTTCGCCTCAGGATCTCTACGATTACTCTGTTACAACACGTAGCTTTTGATCATGTTACAGTTGAGGTGATTACTCTCCTAGATTGTTATGCCGTGAATTATTATAGTACATGACATGTAGTATTACAGAAGATTATTTTCCTAGCAGGTGATTGATAATTGTGTACGGCTGCCATCTGTTGATTCCCTGCCTATTTACCTGAACGTATGTAATATGTGGAAAGTATGTAAAAAGGCGACTGAAGATTGGAAAACACAACCCAGGCAGACATCAGAGTTGTTAGATGAGAGTGAGAGAGAGAGAGAGAGAGAGAGAGAGAGAGAGAGAGAGAGAGAGAGAGAGAGAGAGAGAGAGAGAGTGTTTACACCTCCTCCTCATGATGTTGACGATGATGGTGATGATGATGATGATGATGATGATGATGATCGGTCCCAGTTTCGTTACTTAAAGGGAAGGGAACTCAGTAGCGTTGGTCTGTGCTGGAATGGGAAAAAGTCCAGCAGCCGACACGACTTAAGGGCATTTGTGAAAATCCTTCTTATATTTCAAGTCTTTGTGTCTCGCAATTTTTCTTGATCTTGAAGAATTATTTTGTGTCGACTGTGCTCTGGGTTTCTTTTCTCCATTTTTTTAAATAATTTTTCAGTTAGTAAAGAATGTAATTTTACTGTCATCACCACCGCAGTTACTTCTTGCCTTTTATAAACGTTAGTATAAGTGTTAGTATCGCTGGTGTCGCATTTCTTTAATTAGTACAGACTAGCACGAGCCTACAACTACAAGTATCAGTGAACGTGATTATATATATATATATATATATATATATATATATATATATATATATATATATATATATATATATATATATATATATATATATATATATATATATATATATATATATATATATATATATATATATATATATATATATATATATATATATTTTTTTTTTTTTTTTTTTTTTTTTTTTTCTTCGTTGTTATTGGTTTCGAGATAATAGCGTACTGTCTTGGTCCGCTTTAAGGATCATCCTCTTGCTGCAGCTGCTCCTGTTGCCTGCGCCATTAACGCTAACGATGCAGAGACCCATATTTCTAGCGCGCACAGGAAAACGAACCTAAATGATAATGAACCCGGGGCATTTTATCGTGTCGCTTTGCTATACGGTGGCGTGCCTGCGGGCGATCTTCTGGCGGAGACGGTGAAGGGGATTAGTGTTGGCTGTTTCAGGCTCGTGACGCTGCACAGGCTGGCTGGGAAGGTGGGTGGTTAGAGTCGCTTGCAAACCAAACTACTGCACGCATTGCAGGCTCAAAATCCCGATTGTTGAGAACAATATTAAAAGGGGAAAAAGATGCAGACATCAAAGCAGAGTACACTGGACACGGTGGTGCTCTGGACACGTTAATTAAGCATAGCAATTAGAAAGGTTAACAGATGCAATCAGTTGTGCCTTGCAGAGAGGGCGGGGGAGGGGCAGACGCTAAAACTTGCCTCTGGGAATAAAACTGAAACGTCAAAGTGTTATTGTGATATAATTTTGCCAGTAAGGGTCGGCAAGATCTCCTGATCGTAAGGGAAGGGAAGGAAAGATAAAAAAAGGGAGAGCAGGAAGGGCGGAGAGCAAAGGGGATCTTTCCTGTGAAAAAGGAAAGCGAGGGAGGAGAGGAAGAGTGGCTAAAGGTTGGCGAACTCCAGTACGGGTTTATAAAAACGAATATAAAAATTATATATACAAGTTTGGAAAGGAATGGAAGGGTGTTGGGTTATGGTTTCAAAACATGGAGAGAAATCTGAAGAAAATGTAAAGAATTCAGAGAAAAGAATTTTTTTTTTCAAGAACCGTTCAATACTCTCTCTCTCTCTCTCTCTCTCTCTCTCTCTCTCTCTCTCTCTCTCTCTCTCTCTCTCTCTCTCTCTCTCTCTCTGCACCCTTCTATCTATCTTCTTTTGACACCCCATCTCAGTTCCTAATTGGTCACGTGATCCTTTCAGTTGATTGGATACATTCACAGGCTAAGTTTTGTGTTGTAAGGGTCGCGCGTAAATGAGCTTCTGAAAACACAGAATGATGAAAAAAAAAAAATAGTTCTCATTACAAAAAAAATAACATTTAACTTGAAGAGGAGGCACCGCATGCCTTGATAACAGTTACATATAGCTTTGAGTTCACTGAAGTCTATAGTGTGTTTCAAAGTGTTATGATTTATTGCATATATTGTATCCCATCACACGATTACTTCTCTTATCTAGTGCTAGAGCAGGTCTGCTAGCTCAGGAACTCACGAGATTAAACTCCACTCACACACACACACACACACACACACACACACACACACACACACACACACACACACACACACACACGTAACACACCATATTCACGCAATCTCTTTCTTTGTTTGTCCGTCTGTCTGTCTGTGTCTGGCAGGCTGGCTGGCTGTCTGTCTGGCTAGCTGGCGCTCTCCTTCCCCCATTCCCCCCCCCTCTCTCTCTCTCTCTCTCTCTCTCTCTCTCTCTCTCTCTCTCTCTCTCTCTCTCTCTGATGTGAAGAGGCTGCGGCAAGAGTGAAGGGGAAGAGGACCGCCAGTATCTGTGGCATCAATGGACAGCCGGTGAAAGTGGAGGTGCGGCCGCGATCCGAGGGTTGCATGCAGCTTGCTCGGTGAGTGGCAGCGCGATACTCTTCCGTCTCACTGGCCAAGGGTTCCAGTCAGTCTCGTCTGAAAGGCGAAAGGGAATCTGCAAAACGGCAACAACTCCAGGAGTTTTACGCAGTTCAGTGTACCGGACGAATGGTTCACTCCCGTGTTTTTTCCGCATATTTTTAAGCGTCTGGCCAGTCGCCGGGACCTGAATACGTAGAAAGGGTTCACCCCGGTAAAGGCCAGTAGAAGTGAACGGATCCTTGCCTTCATATGGAATGAGCTTCACCTCAGGATGTCGCCAACTTCTATCGATAGAGGAGAAAAGTGTTACATTCTTTGTGTTTTACGGAGTCTGGAATCCTTAGGGACTTCAAAGGATTTCCGTAAGGACTATTGCTTTGATGACTCTGCCTCCGTGACTGAGGGTCTCGCCTTTGGAAAAGTGAGGCAGTAGTGCATCCTGGCCTCCCACTCTTCAACTGTGGCTCTGGGAACGTCTGTAATCAACATCAATATCCAGACTTTGAATGCCTGTAGCGCTGTATTTTTTTCTTTTGAGAATATTCCCCGCAGAGGCTCCCAAAATGGTAAACTTAAACGTGAAAATGTTTGGATTCGCTGATGCAAGTGTGTGAAGGTTGATATGATGATGAACAGCACGATCTATTCCTGTTTGTGAGGAGCATCTTCTGGGAAAGTCAATCTTGACATGCTGATTCTTGTGTGTGTGTGTGTGTGTGTGTGTGTGTGTGTGTGTGTGTGTGCAGAGAGAGAGAGAGAGAGAGAGAGAGAGAGAGAGAGAGAGAGAGAGAGAGAGAGAGAGAGAGAGAGAGAGAGATTTGGTAGATAGGCATATTGTAGATACCTAAATAGATAAATAGATTTCAATTACTATTTAATCTCGCTCCATTATTTCAGTCACAATTTGGAAACCAGATATCGTGAAATATGAACTTGACTTCCTGAACATATTATTTTGGTTTCAGATTTGCCATTTGTTGTATTTACCATTTGAGCAGGAAGTGGAGATGTAATAACTCAAAGATTTCAGTAAACACAAATTTCACAGTGATGTAAAATGGAATGCTAGCGCTCTTAAGAAAATATCGAATGTTGTATCAGGTGTCGCAATAGAAAATAGAGTGATGGAATGTGTTAGTGGAATAAATTCAGCTGAAAATGGAGGAGCGTGTGTGTGTGTGTGTGTGTGTGTGTGTGTGTGTGTGTGTGTGTGTGTGTGTGTGTGTGTGTGTGTGTGTGTGTGTGTGTGTGTGTGTGTGTGTGTGTGTGTGTGTGTGTGTGTGTGTGTGTGTGTGTGTGTGTGTGTGTGTGTGTGTGTGTGTGTGATAAGTAATTCAAGTTTATCCTCTTGTTATTTTGTAAATATGCAATGGTTGCGTGACGTTCGAATTAAATCACTGAAAGCACACACACACACACACACACACACACACACACACACACACACACAACCTCCAACACACCCCGAACACGCACAGACCGACATAAGATTCCATCACACAAACAGAGGTAAATACACATTGCTCTTAATTTCTTTAAGGCCTGAGATGAGAACAGTGCGTAATCCCGTGATGTCCGCCTCGGGCCAGTGAAAAATGTGCCTCAGCAGCCTCCCACGTCCACCCTTTACAATGGGGAGACACGCATCCTCGAGGGACAAGCTTTGTTCTTCCTTATGCAATGCTCCCTTCTCTTCTCTTCTCTTCTCTTCTCTTCTCTCTCTCTCTCTCTCTCTCTCTCTCTCTCTCTCTCTCTCTCTCTCTCTCTCTCTCTCTCTCTCTCTCTTTCTCTCTCTCTCACCTGTATAAGAGTATTTGTCACGCTAGTATGCAACATGCGCCTGCCATCCCTTTACCCTCGTTCTCTTTCTCTCTCCTGTTATAGCCACGTACGTACATACACCTTTCGCTTCCCACCCTTTCGTTCCCTATTCTGAAGCCCCCTCGCCACAGAAGTCCTCGGAATCCCGCCACGACGCGAATGTTGTTGGTGGCGGCGCGTGTCCCGTTGTGTTACGGCTGTATTGTGCACCTGCAGCTTTACGACGGTGTTTGGCATGCTGTTGCTACCTCGGAATTCAATATGCAGTATTGGGTGATGCTGGGTCGATGCGTAGGACAATAAGGCCTGGGGGAAAATAATCCGAAAACATCATTTGGTACCGAGCGAACTGTATGTTAAGGAGTGAAAGTAGGATTGTTGTGGAATGTTATGGAAATACGGAAAGCTGTGACGTTAAAACAGAGAAATGTGATAACTGAACGGTTCTTCTACCTAGGTTGGTGGGTGTAATACGTGTAACGTGGAAAGCCAATACAGTTGCAATGTAATGACACTCGCAGTAACACAAAGAGACCTGAACACGTAGCAGCTCTGCACAGGAAAGTGAAGAGGGAGTTTGTTATTTATTAAGAGGTGTCAGTGAGGAGAGAGGAGCAGCAGGAGGGTCATGCACTTTGCTGTAATCTCGGCAAGCACCGCGGATCCTTTCTCTCTTTAGTGTGGCTGCACTAAACGAGGGCCTCTGAGCTTCACATTCGTCCCCTGCCTTCATGTATTCTGGTGCATTATATGTTTGTGTGTGTGTGTGTGTGTGTGTGTGTGTGTGTGTGTGTGTGTGTGTGTAAGTGCTTTTGTGTATGTATATATGTATGTATGTATGTATGTATGTATCTATGTATGTACTCGTATGTATATACAAGTATGTATGTAATTACATTTTTATTCATCTATGTATATGTAGGCATGTATGTAGATATGTTTCCTGATCTGCTGTATTATTTTTTTGTTATTACACTCGTGTATGCATGTATGTATGTATTCATGCATGTATGAATATATGAATGTACTTGTGTTTCTTTTTTGTATGCATGTTTCCTTACTTGTTACGCTTTTTTTTTTCCCTGCACACCTAGCCCCCCAAAACACACACACACACACACACACACACACACACACACACACACACACGTACTAAATTGAAATTCTCCTGTTCATTTGAACATCTGTGTCCTGTAATAGTTTTCTAGCCCATCTGCGCAGCGTAGATTGATTGTACCGTGCAGTTCCTATCATGCACATTTTTTTCGAGACAATAATGGGTGGACTAATAGTTTGTCGTTAGGGAAAGTGTTATCGCAAGCGTGGATAATGGAGGTGCCAAGTGTCATGCCCATCACTGCTCCTCGCGGCCTGAAATCAGTCTCAGAATTCCTGTCTTGTCCGTTTTCTCTTTCACTCAGTCCCTACGCATCTGCAAATTATGGAGGCAATGAGGGCGAGCGGCGCGTGACGTCCCTTTTCCTTTTATTCCGACAAGCGGCACAAAAGCTTCGTTCCCAGAGCGGGTGTGTCAAAGAATTTATATCCATGCTTTATTGTATAGCATTCGTGCGCGTTTTGTCTAATTGATTTGTATGAATGTGTGTGTCGTTGGTGGCGGCGATAAAAAGGCAAAGGCAATGAAAACTGGCGGAGAGCGTAAGGGAGCAACGACCGAAAAACGCTCAGTAGACTATTTTTTACGAGTGTCCGTCCATGAGAAGGAACAACTATAAGCCAGATAAAACTGCGATAATAAAAAGTTCATGGCAGCTGAGGTTTTATGACTCTCATCTCTCATTTATGTATATTATGTTTATTGCTCTCGTGAGTCACCTCGTATAAGTTTTAAACGTGGAACATGATCGTAGTTGACCGACATCTTCACTCTTTCTATCTTCTTCCCTGCAAAGTTGTCACACGGTTTTATGCTCTTTTCTTTTTTCCTTCTTTTTTTTCCGCGTCTTGCAACTTTGGTCTTTTAGTCATGAAACCTCAGCAAATGGATAGTGTCATTTTTATAGCCCTTTCAACCTTTCCCCGTTTTCTCCCATGCCATTGAAGACTTTTCTTGAGTATTTTATGTCCGTCTTTTTTTCTCACGTTCCTACAACCTGGTTCTTTCAGTCATGACACCTCGGGAAGTAAATGGACAGTCTCTGTTTTTATGGGTCTTTTACCGTTTTTCCTCTTACTGTTACGCCATGTTATAACTTTTCTTCCAAAAATATTCTCACAATTCTTGCATTGTTTCATTTTTCTTGAAGCAAATAAGAACTTTACTGGATGTATGACGTAAATGCATCCTGAAATTCCATCTTATCTTTTAGAAAACGAGAAAAAAAAAAAGATACATACCAGTGAATGAACGATAGTCTCCATTTCTTCCTAACTTTGATGGCGTCATTTACGTAACTGCATCATAACAATCTTTCCCTCACACACTTAAAGTGGAAGACAATTTTCACCAGCAGTGGAAGCGTTCAATGTCTTCTTTTTTTTCAGTAGTGTTCAGACAGTGATCAGCGCCGTCCTGCAGTCTTTCGGCAAAGACTTTTTCCTTCATTGTGTAACACTTGGCCACAGCCAGCCTCCCTGAAGTTAAAGGGAACGTGAAATTATTCTTGGTTATTGCTTTCCCAGAAATAGCACTCCTGCAGGTCCAGGTGGATGGCGTGAAGGTACGGTGGGCGGCAGCAAGATCTTTGAAGTTATTATTATTATTATTATTATTATTATTATTATTATTATTATTATTATTATTATTACTATTATTATTTTGCACTGCATCAAAAATATGAAAAATGGTTACAAAACAATACACATTTTTCTTTTTTGTTTTTTTCTAATTAAGAGGTCACCAAAGAAATAACTTGCAAAGAACTAACTAGTAAATCAGAGAATGTCACGTATACAGAATATAAAAGGCAAACATATGATCCGTAGAAATCCGCAGAAATCGTAGAAATAACCACGACAGCTCTGGCAATGTTAAAGAGACACGAGTGTAGGAAAATACTCAACATTTGCAAATAAAGGAAAGATCCCGAGCTCTTACAACCGCCTTATCCATACTAAGAGATACCCGTTCCTGAATCCACTTGCAACTCCAAGATGGAACAGTTTCCTTCTTCCCGCCATGTCACAACCACACATCATGCTTGGTTTATAGTTATTCAGGTTGAAAATTATGTGATGGGATTTTGTATCTGGCAATGCATCGTCTCGTTGTCCATAAGACCAAGTGATAAACGATTATTAAATCACAAAAAGACATGGCTTGTGATTCACTTTGTGTACCGCCCTGACTGCAAGGTTTGTGTACCACCGAGATTACAAAACTTTGTACCACCCTGATTGCAAAGCTCATATACCGCTCTTATTGGAAGGTTAGAATACCACCCTGAGTGTTAGACATGTACTCCACGCCTTGTGCGAAGCTTGTTTTCCAACTTCTGCGTAAGACTTTTATAATAATCTCCGTTTTAGTATCCGACCTTTTAGGTATTCATCATCTCATTCGGTTACGGACTTTGATAACAGCCACGGAAAAGCAATCAGAGGACAGACGGATTACTGTTTATTCTACAAACAGATTCACTGAAGCTACCACCATTTCAATGACAGATTTTTATTTCCAGATTTCAATAGTTCACTTAGTTTTGCATGTACCAACCACACATCATATTTAGAGATATGTGAGAGAAACAAACAGGGAGGGAGAGTAAGCTTGAGATTTACAATATAGGTTGGACACACAGGCAAGGCAGTCCATTAACAATGCATCTATATTTATACATACATATGTAGTATCACCCCCAAGTCCCACCGCGACCAATCACTTTTGCACATTCATAGGTAGTCTCTGCTTAGAATATGAGAAACTTTCTCCTCTGGCCGTCTTAAATCCCTGGTAAATAATGTGTCTTGTTCCCTTGCGGGTGCCGGGTAAGTGGAGCAGAGTGGTTTCAAAGAAGAGACACGTAAGGAAGAGAAAGTTAACAACCGCGTGCTGGAGGCGACTTGAGAGTGCGTTCTCAGTCTTGTTAGTATTCTGAAAACGTCTTTACCTTTTAGCGAAGATTGAAAAGCGAAGACCATTAAAGCAGTTTTTTATTGATACTAAATAAACATATAAAGATTATAAATACCTTGAGTTCTTTGCATAATAATCAATTCCCGGTCAATATCAGAAGTGAATGATGACAATAGTGCAGTCAGCAGTTCCTGTTAAGAATGACTGCTTTCAAACAGTCAATCAAAAGCAGCTGTAATATATAGTTTTCCCTTCAAGTGTACATTAATAATTTAAAACTAAAAACGCGCTGACAAAAGCAAGCTTGTGTTTCATTAATGTTTTGCTACACTGCGAAAGAAAAATGCCCTTCATAACAATATAGCCGGAATATACTGCAATCATAAACACGCATAATGATAACCACGAAACCCAAACTATTAATTCTTCAAGCACATCCAATCTGCAAATCAGAATGTCAATGATCTCATTAATTAATACTGACGTGAAGGCCATGCATGTATAAAGACTAATAACTGTGCAGTCAGTTTTGTTTTGTATGATGAAAGCTTATGTATTTCAAGGCGGCGGCACAACAAACTCACGTGCTCGAACTGTAATAGTACAATATTTTCCCTATACAAATTTGCTGGTGTGACATATTTTGTGGCTGGACTGTAAAATGTTATAGACGTTTTTATTTCACATTATTTTAAATTATCCACGTCCCTGCGTTTCCGATATTTACACACACACACACACACACACACACACACACACACACACACACACACACACACACACCACTCAGCTTGCCAATTACTCTTCTGAAATGGGTATGATTTGCTGTGTTTTTGAATTTTTTTACATATATATTTACTTTATGTACGAGAGAGAGAGAGAGAGAGAGAGAGAGAGAGAGAGAGAGAGAGAGAGAGAGAGAGAGAGAGAGAGAGAGAGAGAGAGAGAGAGAGAGAGAGAGAGAGAGAGAGAGAGAGAGAGAGAGAGAGAGAGAGAGAGAGAGAGAGAGAGAGAGAGAATAGTAAGAACAGAAAATCACGGGTGAATGAAAAGCAGAGATAGTAAGAAGAAAAAAAAAGGAAACAAGAATGTGAACATCTGAATGCCGAAAGGAAAGAAAAGTGAAGAGACGAAACGAACGAAAACAGGGAACCCGGAAAGAAATGTGCAAAGTGGATGAAGAAACTGGGAAAGACGGAGAAGGGAAAGAGAGCAAGAAGAAAGGAATTTATAAAAGAAAATATAGGAGAGAAAGAGAAGGAAAATATGGGAAAACAAAATACATAACGGTAAAATGCTATAAAATATAAATAAATACGAAACAGAAATAAGAGAATATCCTTAAGGGAGGCTGAAAGGAAAAAAAAGTGATAAAATATACGGTGAAGATAAAGGAACCAAAGAAAGATGCAAAAGTAAAGAAGGAATTGTGGAAGAAAGGAAAGAAGGTAAACCAGACATGACATCAGATGAAAATAGAATAAAAGAAAGGAAATATATGCAAAAAGATTGAAAACTAAATAGATGAGAGAGAGAGAGAGAGAGAGAGAGAGAGAGAGAGAGAGAGAGAGAGAGAGAGAGAGAGAGAGAGAGAGAGAGAGAGAGAGAGAGAGAGAGAGAGAGAGAGAGAGAGAGAGAGAGAGAGAGAGAGAGAGAGAGAGAGAGAGAGAGAGAGAGAGAGAGAGAGAGAGAGAGAGAGAGAGAGAAACAGAAGACTGACGCAAATTCTCATTACATCACCAGCACCCCTTGCCCCCCCACACACACACACATACACACACACACACACACACACACACTTCCCTCCCATTTTTTCATACCTTTCATTTCCCTCCCTCCAAAAAAAGCAAAAAAGGTTACCATATACTTTTTTTTTTTTTTTTTTTTGAGAGGGAGCATCATAAAACCGAGAAAAAGTTCCAAAGTTGTTTTCGTCTCTTCATGTAACTTTCAGGACTTGAAACCTCGTCCCAAAGATCCCATTACCAGCTTGGTACATTATTAAAAAGTGAATCAGCTTAATGTAACCCATTATAGATTATGGAATATTGATTGCTGCCACGTGATTGATAGCCGGATATTAACGTATAAAAAGTGCCGTGTTAAAGGAGTATGAGAGAGAGAGAGAGAGAGAGAGAGAGAGAGAGAGAGAGAGAGAGAGAGAGAGAGAGAGAGAGAGAGAGAGAGAGAGAGAGAGAGAGAGAGAGAGAGAGAGAGAGAGAATCTTGCCATATTATGCATGCTATCCTAACTTTTTCCTTTCATCATCCAAAGTAATAATGGGATCAAATTAATTAAGTAATGCATTCTAATTTTAATTAACAAGATAATGAACAGATAATACACGCTCTTCAACAACACAAACATTACGGCGCGATGAAATAACTAACACAAAAGCAGATAAAGCCGAGTTAAGCACATTAACTGGGAGACGACTTGGGTGAAAGAATACTGCCACGGTGAGACCTGACGACGAGGAACACGAGAAACGAGGACAACGAGGATGATAAAGAGGAAGTTCCCGTCTACATTTTTCATTCCCACAATGAGACCAAATCTGACGTTAATTCTCTTGTGTGCACATGAGGCGAAGTGGTTATGGTGTCACTAGTAACTCATTTCAGGGGCTTTATACGAGGGGCAAAAAACTCTCTCAATCAAAAATAAAATGCTATGATACGTCTGTCACTCAGAAAACTATTGGAATTTAAGTTGAATTTACTGTTCGTTTGGAAATTTTTTTTTTTAATGGCTACAGACATATAATTTAACTTTTATAGTTGACACAGTAAAGTCAAAGAAGCATCGTATAATAAAAGTCGAAAGTTTTTTATTAGAGTTATCTTAGAAAAAAAGTAAGTTTTCTCAAGAGATTCCTGTAGTTTCCTTACACAAAAATGGTGAAAAATTACAGGAAAAAGCTAATTTGATTCTCTCCTTGACACAGTCTCCTCTACAGAGTTCCTAGAACAGTATTACCTTGACAGTCTCCTCGAAGCACTACTAGACCATCTTGTGCACTATTTATGGTGCACATTCACTTCCTTGTACCGTTAAATGAGTTAACTAGAAACCCATACACTACACTGATGTCAATCTTCTCTTGTGAGTACACGGTGCTTACGATGCATAAGAAACAAAGACATTACGTCTATATCAAGGATGCCATGCCCGGTGCGTTGCTGTCGAAAACAACTTCAAAGACCAAGGACACTGATATGACATTGGCAGTAAAGACGAGCTTAAGACAATCGTTATAACATGACTTGCAGTGTTTCCTCCTTGTTCTGAATTCACTATTTTCATCATGGAATAGAAATTAATCATCATAGAAGGTAAAATAAAAAGCATGACGTCTTAGATTTGTACGCTAATAGTTCAGCAACGCACGAGCGACCAAAGAGCATATTCATGATGACAAAAACAGACATCTCACCCAGCCAACGTTAGGCCTAATGTTATTCCCAGAGCAACTCTATCAATCAGTCTCTAGGAATCATTAATTCGATGTTTTTTGGACTAGAAACTTTTCCTTAATATTTTCTTGAGTGACACCACGACGAGAGAGAATCTTGTGAGTGACTAATGAACCAGAATCTGAATCCCTTATGAAACAATACTTAAGCTGGAAAGAAGCAGGAGGGAGTGGCTCTTGTAAGGACGGGAAGGGGGGGAAAAAATGAGGAGCCAAGGGAGATAGATGATATTCAAGAGAGAAGGGGGATAGGGGAGGGGAAGGCAGAGAAAAAGGTCGGGAAGAGGGAGATGAAATAATAGAGAGCGAAAGAGGAAAAACGTAGCAGAGAGAGAGAGAGAGAGAGAGAGAGAGAGAGAGAGAGAGAGAGAGAGAGAGAGAGGAGAGAGAGAGAGAGAGAGAGAGAGAGAGAGAGAGAGAGAGACGAAAGACGAAAGACGAAACAGGAGACACGAGAAAGACGAGGGGGACTGAGGAGAAAAGGAAGAAGGATGGGAAGGTGCAAAAGACGAGTTCAAAGAGAAACGATGACAGGCTGGGAACAAAGGGACCTTCACTACTAGGTAATTAAAACAGTCATGTGCGGTGGAGGGTGACGAGGAGGACTCCGGTTATACACGGTGTAGGAATGCGAGAGACGCGGAAGAAAGACATCCATCCCTAAAAACATAAAAGATACAAGCTGAGAGAGAGAGGTGGGGGGGAGAGAGAATTGCATGACGGGAGTTACGAGTGTGTTTCATCATTCCGGACCTTCTTCACCACTAGTACCTCAGGGCGACGCTCTTGCACTGTTTCATGTTTGACTCTTAGTTCTCGAGGGGAAAGGAATATTTGTCTGCTTTTTTTTTTCCCCCTTATTCTTCTCCTGTGCTTTTTTTTTTTTTTCTGTGCATGTGTGTTTATATGATACGTTATTTCATATTTCTTGACTCCCTCTCTCTCTCTCTCTCATCTCTCTCTCTCTCTCTCTCTCTCTCTCTCTCTCTCCTCTCTCTCTCTCCCCCTGCTATTTCATATGAACCCACTGATATTACAGAAAAAAACTACGGTAATAACTGTCAGTACATAACGATATTAAAGTTGATCTTAACGCACGCATTGTCAAGCGAACCAGTGGAAATGTAATATAAATGGTCGAGAAGCCTGGATTAAAGCTGCCACTGAAATTGCAATGTGAAGTAAGGGGGTAACGAGGTATATAATATTACCAAATAGCTTACCATCCCTCATATAACATAGGATATTTATCTGATCTGGAAAATCCGGGTTTGTCATCAGTTCTTTGTATCCATTGTCTTTTTATACGTACAGGAGCAAACCCACCCTTGCAAAAGACGAATGATCACGGCTCAGAGTTTCAGTTTTATTATCTTACGTACTGTTATGTATTTTCTCGTCATAGGAGGAGACAAATAGGAATCCTGTGATCAGAAAAAGGCATAGCTAGAAGGAGAGGCATGATTAAGTTCTCTCAGTATTCATGTGAGCATCTTGACTCACCAATCCTGCCTTAAAAAAGAATGTCAATCAGGTATTACTAAGCATCCAATCTGTTATAAACCTGCTTTAATACTGGTTACGTTTAAGCATACTCTGGAAGCCAATCGCCTGATTGTTATCTAGGTATAACCTGCGTTCGAGTTACCTTGAACCTTTTCACTGCTAGACAAATACATGTATCCACCTACGAGTTTTTAGACACTAACTTTTGTGCTATAGTCTCTTAAACAGTTATGTAGCCTGGAAAATATAAAATTAAGGCGGTGCTCTCTTCGTTTTCTTTCTGTAACCATGGAAACATTTTCTACCCTTCACTCAAAGTTAATAAAGGAATACCTTAGTATTAATAGCGGAAAGTAATCATGGTTGAGCACCAGAAACATCTCACAGATTTCCACAAGTACTCAGTCATGTATGAGTATGTGTGTCCTCTAGAGGGACTGGAGGACCTTAGGAATCTTAATAAGAGTTTCTCCCTCATGCTTTCTTTAAGGTGAAGAGGGCAGCCACCTCCAGCAATGCTTTGAAATCTTAATGCTCTCTTGTTTACTTAGTTCGAACTCCCTCTTTGGTAAGTGCTTAGATATCTTTGTTTGATCTACTAATGTAAAAATGAGAGAGAGAGAGAGAGAGAGAAGAGAGAGAGAGAGAGAGAGAGAGAGAGAGAGAGAGAAGAGAGAGAGAGAGAGAGAGAGAGAGAGAGAGATACACACACACACACACACACACACAGAGAGAGAAATACACACACACACACACACACACACGGGAAAGTTGAAAGGGTTGCGCCTTGCATTAGAACAATATTTTCCCACACAGGAACAATATTTACGCTTGGAAGGCAAAGTTCAAATCTAAAATGGCTTTTCGTTTCAACACTAGATATCAGGGCCAAGGGAATCATTCAGCACTTTAGCCTCTGAAGTGAAAAATAATGCTTGATCAAGGAGCTTATCTACGTAGTAACATTTAGCAGTAAAGGAAGACCGGAATAGCTGACCCTTAACGCCTAGCTCATCATATAGAGAGTAGTAAAGGGAAAATCATTATTCGGTCAATTGACGTAAACTATGGAATCAACGAAGTCATTTCCTTTATTTGAGTGAAGATAATCCTCATCTTGAATATAAAGGTCAACCTTCAACCATTTCGCCTAAAATTACAGACATCACAAGTTAGGAAGAATCATGATCTAAATTATTAAAATAAAGTAAATATCGTAAAAAGGAATACACAAACTACATGTCTCATGGGAATATAACGTTGCTACTAACTGCAATAATAAAAGTCAGACAAACAATCCTGATAAGTATTACATTACCTTGCCTTGCCCTCCCACATTTTACAAGACGTCCAGCAAATAACCATAGCTTTAACAGAAACAACCATCGCTATAAATGGAAGATGGATAACTTACGAGTATATAAGAAAAAACATCACAATTAGTTAAAACATTTACATTATTTGAGAAACTGATCATTTAATTCTTTATCACAAGACTGACTCAGGAAGCGGTGGCTGCTGTGTGGCTATCACTGTCCTTCCCTTCATCTCATCGTCTAACCCCCTGGCCATTGTACATCAACCATCACAGACCTTCGCTCCAGTCCCTAAGCGACACAGCAGCTGTAGCACCTTCACGTTTCTGACACATTCAGGACACCTCCCCCTCGTCAGCAGCGCGACATCCCGACAGCAAATCACGCTTTCCTTCCTCACCGTGGACGACGAGAGAGGTAGCTGGTCCGTTTCACCTATTCGATCTAAACTTGGGGTGACATTTCATCTGATCACGCCCGGCCTTACCAATACTCAAGGGAAACTTTATAATTAACCTGTCGGAAGGCCTGAGCTACACGTGGATAAGACGCTATAAGAATATAACACGTTCGTATACGAGTAAAGGTCTTTATGTAGGTAAATATTTTCTTGGAATAGTTTTGGAGTGTGCTGTTTCTGACGAGAGAGAGAGAGAGAGAGAGAGAGAGAGAGAGAGAGAGAGAGAGAGAGAGAGAGAGAGAGAGAGAGAGAGAGAGAGAGAAATGACACTGTATCCTTCCTATTTTCTAGAATCACACTATATTTCAAGAACAGCCTCGCCTCACGACCCCGGAAAACAATCAAGCTAGAGTACATTTCAGTTTTCACATCTCAAAGGTAAATCCAGCGGCAACTAAACCAGCATTGTATATAGAGTAAGAATTTCACTGGTAGGAGGCAATGGACTACGTGGCATGGAGAGTGTGGCAACGCATTGTGGTGTCCAGCTTTGAATACTGGGTGAGTCTGAAGTCACGCACCTGAACTGTAATGAGGGTTCATGTCCACGTGAGACTTAACGACCACTAGACAGGTACTTTAACACATTGGACACGCGAGGGAAACATTGTACACGGAAGTCACGGTGTCCCAGTGCATACTTCCTAAACTTCGAATCTGTCTGAGTTGAACTTTCGAAACAATACCTGGAACTGAATTGGTACTTGAATACCTTGCATACGCGACGGAGACATTATACACAGAAGTCACGGTGTCCCGGTACATACTTCCTATACTTCGAACATGTCTGAACTGAACCTTCGAAACGATACCTGAAAAAGAATAAACATCCCCCTAGACAGCGGGCGCATATATATATATATATATATATATATATATATATATATATATATATATATATATATATATATATATATATATATATATATATATATATATATATATATATATATATATATATATATATATGTATATATACACTTGTCGTTTTCAAAGGAACTGTTGTAGAACCCTTGAAAGGATGCCCGTTTTGACCCACATTCTAATCATACCTCGTGTCCCTCCTTGACCCCAATCCCTTGTGTACTAATGAGGCGAGATGAGGGGCCGAGGCGAGGGGTGAAGCAAGCCAGAGGGGCCAAAAGAGGGGAATAAAGAAGGAAAACAAGGGTGAGTGAAAAGCTGGAAGATAATGTGATATAAATAGGCGAGGGGATGTTGGCGCGAGCACTGAGGCATACACGCGGAAAATGCAATGTGTGTGTGTGTGTGTGTGTGTGTGTGTGTGTGTGTGTGTGTGTGTGTGTGTGTGTGTGTGTGTGTGTGTGTATGGGTGTGTGGGTGTGGGTGTGTGGGTGTGTGTGTGTGGGTGTGCGTGTAGGCGGGGTACAGATTTGTTGTGGAAGACGAATATTCTACAATGGAAAATCTGAAGCAAGAGAGAGAGAGAGAGAGAGAGAGAGAGAGAGAGAGAGAGAGAGAGAGAGAGAGAATATACTTTACAGGTAAGGAACCTCCGGAAACAAGAAGAATGAAATGAAGAAATGGAGAAAAAGAAAGTAAGTCAGCTCCACGAAATTTATGACGAGAGGAAATATGACACAGATGGAGGGAGAGCGAAAGTGTGAGGGATAAAGCGTACGTGGATTGTGTAGTAGTGAGGAGGAGGAGGAGGAGGAGGAGGAGGAGGAGGAGGAGGATGACGACGAGAAAGAACTAAAGAAGAAGAATGGGAAGTAAAAACGGATGAGGAGTAAACACTGAGCATATAAAAGACGATAGACCAGAATGAAAAGGGAAGGAAGCAAATGATGAATGTGTTTCTCAGTGTTTCTTGGAGTTCAAAGAAAACACATCATTATCTCCAGCGCTAGGAAAGATATTATGCTTTTACAGGAAGTGGCGTTGATGGTACTGTGTTATGAGTCGCTGTATAATCTGGTATGCATAGTGGATGTGGCAGTCTGCGTCTTGGGGGAAGGTTATACATGCTTTTGGGAAAAGCTCGTGCAGGGGGTGAAGATGGCAGGGTAAAGCAGAGACGTACAGGAAATTGCTCCATGTCAGAGAAAAAGGTGTGGGTGTGTGTGGGTGTGTATGTGTATATTATATGGGACATTTTAATATGTGGTGACATGGAAAGCCTTTGATGTTTTAGTAAATTATTAGTAAATTATTGATGTTTTAGTAAATTATTAGTAAACTATTAAATGTATTCGTGTATATTTCACTATGCGTATATAATCTATATTAAACAATTTGCTTATCTTACTATTTTACCAGCGATGAAATGGATTTACTTCTGGTGGACATATTACATGCCTGCATATGTGTAGTTGACTGGTGTTCACTTTCTCTCTAATCCCTTGACAATGACTTATTTCAACGTCATCAAGACTCAACAGAGTTAAGTAAAGTTCCGTAATAGATTTCCACACAGCCTCTAGCCATCGCCTTGGAGAGCCTTACTGTATCCATCCGCAGTCTCCTCGGCTCCCTGGACAGATGGGGCAGCCGATGATCCTTTGAGAGGCTCAGAATGGTGCAGGAACCTAAGCGGAGAGCCTGCTGCAGATAAGCCCCAGGCCTGGTTTCACGGACAAGTGCCACTGAAGCACCACCTCGTCGTTTCCAATATGTGGGATCGGGCAAGGCGAAAGTGGGGTGTCCTCTCTTGCAGAATAATAAAATGTGAGTTTAAACACGATAGGAACGGATAAAAATTACTTCACAATCTATTGTTTACCTCTAATAGCGGCACAGAAACCTCTCCCTGCTTCTCTGCCTAACTAACATCTAGTAAAGACACGTTTCGGTGGGCAGTTCACAAAGCTGACCATAAAATCACGCATGCAGCTACCACCACCAATTAACCATCCTGCATTCCAAGTAGATTCCATGTGCAGAGTCTCGTATTTTATATAAACATATTGTCATGCATTTAACTCTTTTGCTGTTGTTATTGTGTCAGTCACTAACTTCAAAAAAATAAGGCGTCATATGATTATCTTCACCAGTAACACAGCAAATGCATAAATAACTACGCTCGGCAGTTCTAACAAGTAAAAATTTACACTGAAAACTATTTGACGTCATTACATCATGAAAACTAAATCAGGAAACAAGACAAAATTATAACGCATGACTGTTACATTGTAAAAAAAAAAAAAAAAAAGGGAAGTAAAAGAAATAGTTATGGAAACAGAGGCATAGTGTTGACTACGAATGAAAACAAGATAATAAAGCATCAGAGAAGGAAAAGGAGGAGGAAGTATTAACAATGCAAAATTCTTAGAACATCAAAATCCAAAACGAAATATGAAAACAAGAGGAAGCGTGAAAATGAAGAGAGAGGGAAAGGGAAAAGGATGAAGGAGAGGAAAAGGGAAGGGAAGGGGATAATTAAAAAAAAAAAAAGCAATATCCCATTTCCGGTTCCTGAGTTAGTCTCCCTCCTTCCTGTGAGTTATTACTTGATTAAGAGGCAAAAAGGAAAGGGAGGAGGAAAAACAGAGAACATGGAGCAGGAAAAGTGGAATAATGCCATGTTGAAAAGGTGTGTGTGTGTGTGTGTGTGTGTGTGTGTGTGTGTGTGTGTGTGTGTGTGTGTGTGTGTGTGTGTGTGTGTGTGTGTGAAATAAAGCTTTTATTACATGACGTTTGTTAAAATATACACAATTTCTTTCCTAACATAACATTTTCTCAGTCATTGTCCTGCATCGAACAAAGAGCAAAGCATGTTATAAGATCATATCTCCCCTTTTTTTTGCATGACACTATTTCTGAACCTCAGAACAATATCTGCAGACTAATGAACAGTGTGTGAAGCAGTGTGACTGGTAAACTCTTTGAAACTATTGTTTTCTTTATGCTGCGAGGGCTGAAAAAGACAAGAAGGGCACATCACAAGACAAAGGGAGAAAATAAAGACAGGAAAAAGGCGGAAAGAATAAACTAAACATCAGATAACAGTCGTAATAATACTTGTTTGATGATAGTTAGGGAAAAAGCAAGGATAATCCAAGTGGAGGGAAGGAATGAACAAAATTACAAAAATTACACACAGTGATGAATAATGAAAATTAAACAAAAACATAGTAAACATAACATAAATATAAGAGTGAAACACTAGCCGAGGAAAAGAAATAATGATAAAAACTACATAAATTTAGTGTAATGACGATGTGAACCAAAAAGAAAGACAATGGTAAAGAAAATGAAATAATAACAGTAGTAAAATACAAGTCCCCGAAAAGAAAAGAATAAATAAAACGAAACTGTGGAAAGTCAGAGATAATGTAGTCTATAAAATCAAGACAAAATAATAAAGTTCATATATAATGCAAAAGTCACGCATGAAATCCGAATAATAAAGATAATAGAAAGACAGAAATGATGCAAACCAAAAAAGTGAGACAGGAGACAAGAGATGAGAGTGAGTTAAGAGAAAAACAAAGAGAGATACGTATGTACATGCACGCTGCATCGTCACTTATCTTGTTTGTAGGTAACAGCTGCGCGTACATGGTAAAACTGAAGCACACACACACATTCACACACACACACACACACACACACACACACACATACACACGTTATGCTAACAGCGATTCACAGTCTGTTCTCTTCATTGCAACAGCTTCGAAACTATTATTTAGCATTCGAACACACGCAATTAAACTTAACATCGCATCATTTCCATCATAAAAGTGAAACAGATGCAGCTGCCGGAGTGCCTTTAGGTGGCGAGTGAGGAAACGTATTCCTCTGTATGTGAATTGTTTCTGTTTTGCCGCTGTGCTCTTAGTGACTTAAAGGTGAGAAAGTGAATGTGAAATGTCGACGTGATGGAAGATAGGAAATATTAATAGGAATATTTTATACGATTGCCATTTGATCATTCACATTATTAAGGCCAAAATTATATTCTTTATACAATAACAAATAAAAAAATATTACAGTACATTTACGACTTCAGTTCAGGAGTGTAGTTATATCAGAATAGGGAAGTTTTTGCAGGAATGCGAGTTGTATATCTGACACAGTTCGAGACTTCGAGGCTGTTTTCGTGAGAAGTGCTGCTTACTGACTGGCCTGTTTTGGTGGCGCGCAAGGCGGTGTCCCATGTGGAATCAGGCAAGATAGATCTCACTCTATTTCTCTTGTCGAGTGGAGTAATTGAGTTCAGCTTCTTTCCAGAGTAGAATGGACGCCATCCCGTGTATTGTCTCAAACATGGAAAAAGCGTGAACTAATGTAGCAAATGTAGCGAGAGGTTATGATGTTATTCCTGAAGGCACTGAAGTAAAAAGAAAAGCCATATGAGATCATCCATCAAAGAATAAGTCTCATATGCTTACAACTTGGAAAAAAAGATTGGTATGTTTTATATGCAGTTTCCATTTTTCTCATGTTCTTATGTTCTTAATTATAACTGTGCTGTGTTGAAGTGAGGATTATGAGATGTTTGAGTCATTCACACAACTTGATTTGACTTGATCTAGTTCATTCGTGGCGAGTGCTTATAATTCAAGATGGCTAGGTCCCAAATGATGTGCGTCTTGCTTGGAGGTTGTGATAAACGGACTCCATTTAGAATATACTGGTGTTACTAGTTTGCTTTCCATTAGATAAAGCCTCCCCTATCCCTTACTCCTGCCAGGTGAGAGCATCGGTCGCTACTCAGGAAATCATTTCGTTCACGCGAGGGATGTAAAGACCCTAGGGACGAACATAAAAAAAATATTATATATATATATATATATATATATATATATATATATATATATATATATATATATATATATATATATATATATATATATATATATATATATATATATATATAAATCGATCATAACGAGGGATATTGAGATTTTGGGGATGACTAACTAAAAGAAAATGTAGCGTTCATATTCTAACATCTCGAATTTCTATAATGAAACAACTTACCCTCAACAGGTATCTTTTATAATGCCTTTTTTTTCTTCCATCTTCTCATACATCATCATCGTCATCATTCTCATCATCATTAAGAGGTATACGCTAGCAGTGACGGTAACAGGTACCTTATATAATGCATCATCTTTTCCTCATCATCATCATCACCATCACCACCATACGCTTGGCCAAGGGGAGGGAAGGGTTAGTGGTGTATGTCGTCTCGCCCTCCCGCAGACTCCATTTCCTGCAGGCTTTCGTAGCGTGGGCACCCCGCCGCGACGACCCTCAGCGTGATCGATCGGCAAAAAGCTTGATGATATTACTTATACACCACATGCCGGTGCCCAAAAGCTGCAGCCGCTGCGTCATCTGCGGCACCAGTATACAAAGGAATACAAAGGGAGTCCAAACAGCAACAGACCATGAGATTCTTTCTAATCTGTTTGAGTAACTCTTATACGCTAGCTAATAGTGAGAGACAGGAGAGTACATAAGAAGGCTCCTCCCCACCCAGGTAAATAGGTGGTGTTCAAAGCATCGCTAGAGGGTTGATGTGGGAAAATATAGGCTAGTTGAAAAAGAAAATATGGCCCAGCTTGAAATGAAATGTACATGTGTGTAAAGTAAAGGGGTTGTGTTGAAAGTGGCTCTCAAAATGTATTTGTTGGATGAAAGAGGTGAAGTAGATGGATAATGATAGTTATGATGATGATGATGAGGATGATGATGATGATGATGATGATGAAGAAGATAATGACGATTATGATAAGTGAACTGAGGATGTTATAATAAATGCAATTTCGAGTGCATAAATACCCCATTCCTCTCTCTCTCTCTCTCTCTCTCTCTCTCTCTCTCTCTCTCTCTCTCTCTCTCTCTCTCTCTCTCTCTCTCTCTCTCTCTCTCTTCCCGGAAGTCAAAATGTCGACAAAAGAATATATATTGGATTTTTTTCAACAGAAAACCTTACGTGCTTGCGTTTCAGAGTTCTAATTCGGATTAAATTATGAGAACGGCTCCAGGTTAAAATGTTCCTGAATTACTAATTTTTATCCAATAATTAATGCAATTACGCGACGCCCTTGGCAAGGCGAGAAGCTCCGTCACAGATTCCCATTACCTGATACAACACCTGCGTCGCGATAAAGGCTGTATTGATGCTAAATCTGGCACGTAATTTACGCTGTCAAAACAACTCATTATAGTCATTATGGAAGCACTAATGCTGCCATCAGAATGCGATTTATATGTAATATGTGGCATTGTGATTATTTTTCCCTTATTTGGCATCTATATCACACATCTGCAGGATTTGACACTGCAGATCAACGAAACTACACGCATTAATTAGTGGGAAATTATGACAATCAATTTGCAGCTTTTAAGGGTTTTAAACTATATCTTTACACTACTAATCAATTAAATTAATGTAAGTATCGAATAAAAATAAAACCGTTTGTAGAAGCTATGGTTTTCTTTCTTTACGATTTTCTCTGAGAATTTAGCTCCCCTCTTCGTATATTTTTCGAGATTGGGGTCTTTCCATAAAAATTTTACATCGAAAACAGTTCGCCTGAAGTTTTCAAATCCACACGTTAAGACGTTTCTCGGTTCCCATGTCTTAAAACTTCGACAAGATCACGAGTACCGACAATCCTCGCTTGCCCACATCTTCAACGTACAAAAAAATAAACCAACATGTGTCTAAACAAACATCAAAGAAGCTTGTGCATATTATAGAGACATTTCCTTAACTATTTTAATACACCATCTTGCGATTGCTAAAAAAAAAAAAAAGTATGTATCAATCCTGAGTTCCAATTTTCCTGTGGGTGTGGGCGGCTGGTTAAGTTCCAAATACCTAAAAATATCAGACCTTCTTACTTCCGAAAATATTTGCGGAGCACGTTCATTAGAGTGAGGGTGAGGCGAAAATAACACTGGATGAAGAATTCCCTGTGGTAAAAATTTTAGCTCTCCTTATTTGAGAGAGAGAGAGAGAGAGAGAGAGAGAGAGAGAGAGAGAGAGAGAGAGAGAGAGAGAGAGAGAGAGAGAGAGAGACTTCCGATTATGCATCCTTCCCCGCCCTTTTCCTTCTCCCTCAGTAGCAGTTTCTGTCCTTTATTTCAACCTCTCCACCATTTTATCTTTCTCAGATCTCCATGTTTTACCAAGTCCTTTTTCTCATTTTCTCCTCCTTCACCTGTTATTCTTTCTCCCATGAGATCTAGTGACACTTACCTACATTTTTTTTACTCCCAAACTCCCTCCTGCTGCTCCCTTCCTACCCACTCTTTACGCTTTTTTTTTTTTTTTCTGAATATAAAATATCTGCTGGTGCACTTTTTTTTATTTTTTTTTTATTCCCTGGTCCCATCCATTTGCGAGCAACGCCCACGTTCGTTTTTTAATCACGTGTGCATTTCATTACCAGGGGGGAAGCGGTTCTGGTTCACTGCATCATTGGCCTTCAGTGTGGCTCGCTACCATCACGCACATCAGTCATGTACACGTATGAACCACATACGAACCAACACCAGCAGACCTAGTGACCATAAGAGGATGTTCCTGATGTGATGTGCGCTTGTTAGGGCTCTTCTAATAAGACTTACAATCACTGACAGAGGACGTACTAATAGGCATATTATAAGTATTGTTATTTACCGTGCTGATAGTGTCTTATTACACACCTGTGCACAGGAGTAGTATTTCTTGCATATTATCAGAACAATTTTTCTTGGAAACTTCTCTTTAACTACTGAACATAAGAACATAAGAAATAAGGGAAGCTGCAAGAAGCGACCAGGCTTACACGTGGCAGTCCCTGCATGAAATATACCTATTTCCACCTATCATCCCCATCCATAAACCTGTCTAATCCTCTCTTAAAGCTCTCTAATTTCCTAGCACTAACAACATGATTACTGAGTCCGTTCCACTCATCTACCACTCTAGATGAGTGGAACGGACTCAGTAATCATGGACTGGAAATGTATTGGTGCGTAGAATTGTATGCTAATAATTATATATGAAAAGGCAAAACAAATATGTAACTTCAAGTTATTCCAGGTGGCTCCCATGATTTTGTATTGTATGATTGTCATCCACTATAAATTCCACAAGAAACATTCACAATATCTAATCTGTTTTCAGAGTGTGAGTAGAATATATATACAGATATTTTCTGCGTACAAAGCTTGTCAGCTTAGCGACGCGAAGAGAACCACATGAAAACCACCGAACTGTTTCGCCTGCTCGAAACGTAACAGTGTACGCACCAAGCGTGAAATTGTAATCGCTGATTTTGGCTTCAACCTCCAACGTTATTAACGTAAGCCCTTAACGTAATCTCACCAGCAAATAAAACAATGGAATCTTCCATAAGCTCGTCCAGAATATTGACGTTGAGAATTACTACAAGATGCATACCCACATTCACATTCGTCTCCCCATCCTCCTCCTCCTCCTTCTCCTTCTCCTTCTCCTCCTCCTCCTCCTCCTCCTCCTCCTCCTCCTTCTCTCCCTCCTTACGAATCGACATTTTTTTTTTCAACCTTTTCCTTAGAAATAGCAAAAAGCATATTATAGTTACTTTGTTCTAATAGTATTAAATTGTCTGAAAAGTTAATCCAGCCTAATAATCAGGCTCTTTTATCTTTCGTCCTTTTAAAACTTACCTACACTGAGGTAAATATCAATACAAACACTGCTCTCTTCCAATGGGTAGAGCTTCCTAAATATCAGGCCCAAACTTTCGGCGAGCCTCACTAAAGCCAGTGTAGCTGCCTTCACGCGCCTTACCCAAGCAGACACGGAATACATAAACATTGAGACTTTACCTTTCCGAACGTATGCTTCTTTCCTCCCTGTTTCTTCAGCAGCTCTTTGTTAGAAGCCTTACTGTTGGCGCTGTGCTACATACCTGTCCTTTCTGTTTGTTTTCTCGATTCTCTTTCTCGATTCTCGCATTCCCTTCCTTCCCCGTATTGTTAAATTGTGAAAGACAACAATGGCTTTGTACATAACACCTCCAATTCCCAAAACCAATTATCCGTTCTTTCCAAAAAAAAAAAAAACAAAAAAAAACGAACCCCAACCAAATTTCTGAAAGCAAAATCTTTAGAACTACTTATTTCAAAACACTTGAATCTACTTTTTTCCTCCTCCGTATCGCCAGTAAGAAACATGACAACTGCCACACATAACAATGTCATTTTCCAAGAAAACGATCCATCATCTCTACCTAAAACAAAAAACTACCAAAACAAGACCACTGAATCAACAAGGAGGGAAAAAAAAAAAAAATCGGAACCAATTCTTTCCAAAGCAAGTGGTACGTAGGTACACTTTCTTTTTCTTTCATCATATAAATACGCAAATCTAATGACTCCGCCCTTCCCGAGGCTGAAACAATGAAGATACTGTTTCACAAGACTTCTGGGGCCTGCCCGCTTCCAGGGCTTTCCAAGAAGGAGTCATGATTTCACGGTACTGAGAAATTTTACAAAGGGTACGCACGCTGGCTTAAGGATGATTTACTCTGTGCAGGAGAACTTAACATTTCGCTTTAGGAACCTTTACTATTTTATTTTACTTTACCTTACTATTATGTTTCCTTTTCTGCGCGTGCGTGTAGGTGGCTCAAGGGAGATGCCGCTGTGGTGAGCGTACGGTGGTAAAGACAGGCTGTACATGGTAAAGGTGGTTGGTGGTGGTGGTGGTGTGAGAGCAGGAGCGGCGGATTTGACAAACAGCGGGAAAAGCAAGTCCATGTTCTTCTCTTAATCACATTTTGCCTTTTTCCTCCCAATCTATTAACGCTTGAATTATTTTTCTCACTCGTCTTTCCGGAACTCCTTTGCCTTGCCACTTCCTCGGTTGCTTTCCATCACTCTGAGGAGCAACGTAGCTTTACATATACACACCCAAGAACTCACCGTAACGTCTGCCAACGCGTAGCTCAATATTGTACGTTCGTAGACAAGAGAAGGAGTAAATTTATACCCGCATAACAATCCACCCTTTACAAGTTTAGCCCGGCTGCTTCTCGGCTTATACCTGTAATCTTCTTCCTACTGAAACACCTGATTCTCTTTCCCCTAAATCGACTTTGTATATGATAGTCTAGCAATCCACCTCCCAAGTCTGCTTCTCTTTATTGCAGAGAGAGAGAGAGAGAGAGAGAGAGAGAGAGAGAGAGAGAGAGAGAGAGAGAGAGAGAGAGAGAGCGAGGGGGGGTTTCACAATACCCTCACAACACCAAAAGAATCAAACAAAAGAAACGTTTCTTACATAAGAGTGATGAAGCTCCTTAGATGATTTTTGAGCATTCTCTCTCTCTCTCTCTCTCTCTCTCTCTCTCTCTCTCTCTCTCTCTCTCTCTCTCTCTCTCTCTCTCTCTCTCTCTCTCTCTCTCTCTCTCTCTCTCTCTCTCTCTCTCTCTCTCTCTCTCTCTCTCGTTTTAAACACTTTCAAGAGAGAGACACTGGCTGCCTCGAGAACGCTACTGAATTGCCTTATTTCATTTCAACTTAAAGAAAATCTTCTCTCTTATGGTGCAGCATTTTTGTTATTCATTTACCCCGTATCTTCAATTCTCACTGCTCGCTTTGTACTTTGGCAAAGAAAATATTTAAGATTCAATGTCACAATAGTTGGTGACAATATATAATTTACCAAGAAATCTTAAAAATATGTTTCTTATATATAGATATTTTTCCTACTTTTTTTCACCTCTTCCACAAATTAAAGAAGAACCGTTGTACATAGTTAAAACATTATTTAGAGTTCTTAGGAGCATGGCATATTTCACTTTTAAAGAAATGACGAGACAAAAAAAAAAAAAAACTTTTTCGATTGATATATACTTTTTTATATAAATATTCTTCTTTTACATCTTATATCAATATTCTTCTCCTGTTATTCATGACTTCATTATCTGTAACCTCAGAGGAAAATTTTTAATCGCATTTAAAAAAATTTTTTTTTGGACAAGTCTGGACCCCTGTTAAAGAAACTGAAAAAAAAATAAAAAATAAATAAATAAAATAAAATATGCCAAACATTTTTATCTGATAATTGGGGTATGTTCTTTAGTTATTAAAATATTATTCAGAGTTATTTAGGAATGCGGAATAGATTTTATTTAATTTTTAAAATAAAATTCAAACACTTAAAAAAACTTTTTTGAATGATATATACTTTTAAATCAATATTTTCTTCTATTATTCATGATTTCATTATCTGTAACTTTATAGGGAAATTTGAATCTCAAAAATGTTCTATTTTTTTACCTTAGTTAAAAAGTGAAAAAAAAAATTGTCTAAAAATGTTTATCTGATAATTAGGATTTGTTCTTTAATTTTGAAAGGACTTTTATACATAGTTATAATAATATTTAGAGTTATTAGGTGTGTGGTATAGATAATAATCATATTTAATTTTAAAATAAAATTAGGACAAAAAATTAGACTTTTTCGATTGATATATATAATTTTATATCAATATTCTTCTACATTTCATGATTTCATTATATGTAACCTTACAGGAAAATTTTTAATCGCTAATTTTTTTTTTTTTTTGTACCTTTCTGGACCTTTGTTAAAACAAAAATCAATTCAAAAATTTTTATCTGGTAGTTCGGATATGTTCTTTACTAACGAGAATAACACCGGAAATAAGTATGAGGCCAGAATAAAAATATGTATCACATAATATAAAAAAAAAGTGAAAAGATCTGTGTTTCTTTCCTTTGTGTCATATTTAATATGAATAAGCAGATTCAGAATGTAAAATTCCCTCACCTGACTTACACAAAAAAGCAAATATCGAAAAAGGAACACTATAAATAACAGTATCGCTTACCGTTACCCGCACACACATCTATGTTAACGTTATTTATGAAGCAATTCCAATAAAAATGCAAACTCCTATATCTATGGCTATAAATAAAGAAAAAATCTGGCAGTAACAAAGCACAGCATGTAATAAAACGTACCATTGTCATTCGTTTAAATACTACGCTCAGTAGCTTCCTGACAGTTTTAATATAATACATAATATGATACGAGAGCGTGCAGCACAGTGATTCTACACCAGCTAATAAACAGGAAATCGTTAAATCGGAAATGTACTAATTTGTTATACACAATATATTTTTTTAAAAAAGGTTGCAATGGCTAGACTAAAATAATTAGCTTAATACGAGTGTGTATGTGCATGTGTGTTTATATATATATATATATATATATATATATATATATATATATATATATATATATATATATATATATATATATATATATATATATATATATATATATATATATATATATATATATATATATATATATATATATATATATATATAAACACACACACACACACACACACACAAGTAACAGCAAAACACAGCATTTAAAAATTCTTAATTAACAAGACGAGCATTCAAATGCCTATATATTATAAAATTTAACGCATTTTCACAAAATATTTCATTAGTACTATTCGGAATGCTTCAAGCACAGATGGAAAGAAGGAAATACTACCAGTAATCGCAAAGTATTGAACTTGGCTCTAGAAACTACTGCATTATTTAAGATAACACACATCATCAACGTGCCATCAATGTTCGGATTGTTGTGCATCGTTGTCGTGTGGTGTAGTTTTGCGTCAATAACATTGGGCAAGACGGACATCACTCAAATACGAAGCACGTCACGAACAATCGGGAATGTTGAAAACATTGAGTTAACCCGTCTAGTATATTCATAAAGAAGGTAAAGAGACGTTCACCAGAGCTCTGAATTACTGAAATATCCTTGAGGTGCAGTATGGGGAATAAAATAGGCCATCCGTAAAAAAATTCTGATTTTAAAACACTTTCAACTTGATGACTGAGCGCGCATTACTGTGGCCGCTGCTGGGGTATTCATCTTTTCATCTTCAATCTGAAGCTTGGAGAGATGTAAAAATGGTAACATTTTTAATCTTAAGAAATCTGTGTATTCTAAATTCCACTTTAAACTAATACAAGACTTAATTATTGTACTTTGGGTTCTTCAAACTGCACTACTTTTGAAAAACCATTTTACTTATGTAATATGCAATGGTATAGAAAGATAACACATGAAATATGAATATAAAGTAAATGAAATCAATTAATCTATAATACTGAATAAATAACTGAAACATGAGCACATAAATTATCAAATACAACCACATTTCCGATTTTCGCACACTGCGTTTTACCGCGAATATGTTACAGTTATTATTCTTAGCATTGTCTGGCCGGTGTATATCTGGCAAGCACCTGGAGCCCCCGTAACTCAGCGGTGTGGGCGTAAGGCGGATTTATTGTGTTCTCCATCAAGACAGCACAACGCTCCTCTCGACATGAAACCACCAAATGAAAGTTATGACTGCGTACATGACTCTCAATCAAGGAACAAGGTGCGAAATTGGCGGAAGTGGATTAGACTTAACGTTGGTCCCGGAAACCTAAGGAATTTTGTGTCAATCTCTACGCAGCATACCACTAACCCAGCCACCGCCACCGCTGCCACTACCACCACCACCGCCTTCTCCTCCCCATTCTCCTCTTTCTTTTTTACCTTTTCTTGAAAGGTATTTTATCATAATCATTTACGACCGCCCCTGTTCTCCTTTTTTACCTCCTCCTCCTCTTCCTCCTCCTCCTCCTCCTACTGTTAGGTGTTATCTTGTTTTCCTTGTGGCGTGGGAGGTCTTTTGCTATCCCATCCCCTTCCCTCCAGTTTTTTTTTTTCTCTCTTGTTTTCTCCTTTCACTTTTTTAAGCCCCCTCCATGCCTTCACCTTTGGATATCCTGTCACAACCACTTTCTCTTCCTGTTTCTTTGTGGCACCCACCTCCATCTTCGTTATGTCTCTTTGTGTTTTGTGGAGAGGCGTTATGGAAGATTTTATTTTCTATCCCATGGTTTCATCTACCTTTATTTTCACTTATCTTTTGTTCTTGTTATGACATCACTTGTATTGGCACAATCAACACCACTACTATTCAGTCTTCTTTGCAGTAATAATCACTGTTTCTATTTTGTCTTTGCAATATGCGAAGAATTCTTAGCAAAGGTTTCTGTTTTCTCTCTTACCTTTTTTTTAATCCTTTTCTTCCTTGCGTATCTGCTATTATAATCATGCCTTCTTGATCTTTGTAGCTCTAGTCTTCATTTCTATTCTGTCTTGTAGTGCGTACGTCCAGAGAATTCTTAGCAAGGGTTACTATTTTCTGTCTTACCTTCTTAATCCTTCCCTGCCTATCTACTTCCACTGAAAAAAAACGTATGGTTCGTGGCTGGCACCGGTCCATTATAGGTAAGGAATGGTATTGGTAATTCTTTTCGGCTTCTACGAAATTGAATAAAAACTTTTTATGCTCATCTAGCCAGCCACAACAAGCCTGCCCTACGCTACCTTAGGCTTCTTCGGTAATGGAGGCCTGGAAGGGAAGGGCGCAGGATTGGAAGGGGACCACCACCTGGCTCTCTGTTTTTCCTTTGTTGGGTTAGAAAGTTATTAATCACGCGAGAGCTTCTTTAAAAGTTTCCCTATTAGTGCTACACCAGATGGCTTCGATCGCAGTTCAAACGCGTTCAGTTTTCCATCACTGCGTAGTATTGGTTGTTTTCTTTTCGCTGTAATATTTTGTTTGTACGTATTACCTTACCACCTTCTCATTCCCCGAATCGCACGTGTCTGTTAAGTCCTGTTACTTTTATTCGCTAATCCTTATGTGCGTATTACTATGAGTTTTTTTTTTTTTTTTTTCGGTGTAATACTTTATCTGTATTATCTTTTTCATTTTATTTCCCCAATCGAATGTGTGCATCATGTCCTGTTATTTTCCTGCGCTAATTCTTAAGTTCGCAACACTTATTCTATAACGTATGCGCTTTTCTATCCTTCTAATTTATTATTTACCGATTATCACATTATTTCAATCTCATATTCTAATACATTTCCCTCAAAGGCCTTCCTCTCTAACCTGATCCGTGTTTATTCACATCCCTTCTCCGCACATTTCCATTTTTCATCCAAGCCCTTCATTCTTTCCCTTCGCCTTCCTTTATTCTCTCCCTTTTCACCATTCTTCGGTAACTCACAACACTCTTCTTTGGGCAGATCCTGTAGGGAAAAATAATTGAGTTCCCTTCTATACCAATGAAGGTGTCAGACAGAATAAATGCAGCAAATCTATCTATTCGCTTCTTGCTTATATTCCCTTCGCGTGTTCTCGCCTTCCTCGTCTTCTCTCGCCTTCTGGAGCACCACAAAAATTAAGCTCTTCAGTCATGTCCTGTCAGGTTATAATTCATACACATCCTTAGGCAATGCCGACATCTGTAGTTTTCATCATCCACTTAACTCTTTCTCTCTCACTGATTTTCTCATTCTTTTTACACAGATCCTTTGATTTTTTTTCTCTTTCTGTCTTTTAGTTTCTTCTCATATCTTTTGATGCCTTTCCTTTTCATCTTTTACCTCTTTATCCACCTGTCTCGTTCTTTTTCCAATTATCTTCTTCTTTCTCCCAGAACTTTTGATTCTTGTTTCGTCTTTTCATTTCTCCATGGATATTTTTTTCTAACATTTTAGCTTCTTCAGCGAGTTTTTGCGCCTAATTTTAGTCTCCAAGCTTTCCCACTCATTTTTCCGTCTGTTGGAAATATACCTTTCCCAAGATATCATATCTAGGAATAAAACGTTTCTTTTTAGAGTCCGATAGCATAAATACGGCAAATATCAAGCAGACGAATGGGGTGCTTCCACGAGAGGCGGGAGGTGCGTGCTGTGATTCGTGCCTGACGCCCGTCCTGTTTTGTGATATAATTCAGTGCGTGTGTTGAGGCAGCTGTGTGTGGTGGTGAGCTGGTGAGTTTTGTTGTGTTGTGTTGTGTTGTGTTGTGTTGTGTTGTGTTGTGTTGTGTTGTGTTGGGTTGGGTTGGGTTGGGTTGTCTCGTGCTGTGTTGTGCTGTGCGTGCATGTATATGTTTGCATGCGAGCTGGGCGTGTTCATTTCTTGATAATTACTTTTATATTGTATGCATTTCCCTTAATTTTGAATATCTTCATCAGTTTTATGATCTTTTAACTGAAAAGCTTATTTATGAATACTTTTTTCTGCATGAAATAAAACATAGCATTTTTTCTATCAGTGACTAATTACAATGATAATACTCACACAAGCACAATATCGCATTATTAAGCTCTGAAACATATCCATTAATTATATGCACGTCGCTTAAAATACTTATATATCATTAAAGAGTACTTAGTGAATTCCACCTTTTTTTTTCTAGTCATACCCTTATAAAGGCCACAGCACCACTCAACGCACTCTGCATGGTAGTGCTTCCTTATAGAGGTGTCCTGTTTCGCTATTCTGCCCAGCCTCCCAGACGCCCTTTACTTGTTCCCTCTCAGTGTGTCACAACTACTTACGCTGCCTGGCAAATGTTCCCTTCCTGGTGCTTAATCCCACTTTTCTCTGTTTCTTCATTAATCTTCCTTCTGAGTCAGGTGAGGAGGGCACCGCACAGCGCTTAATGAATGAGAGAAGGGAGGCAGTTCAAGGTCGCAGGATGACAGATCAGGACGGCGACAGGGTCTAGTTTATCATAATGAGCTGAAGTGCATAATATACTGAGTGGCGGGTATGAATGTGTGAGGGCACGGGAAGGTCGAAGCCGTCATACTTCTATTTAATCTTTTATTTTAATCTGTCAAGTGCGCTCGTCCTGCTCTCGACACCAAGCTTCCAGCAGAGCGCTTTTCTGTCCAGCCTCGGGGTAAAAACAGGATTTATATGACTTTTTTTTTATTTTTTTATATATATAGAAGCCTTTGGAATAGAATTTATTCTCACTTCAGCGGGTTACTTAAAAAGGAAAGAGTCAGAGAGAGAGAGATAAAGAGTCTGGGTTACAGGAAAAGGGAGGGATAGACGTCACGGCATCTTTAACTTCCAAAAATATTTGAACAGTAACTTTCCTAAGCCCTTTTCTTGTGGGAAGGTTAAATAATGTATTTGACCCACAGTAATATGTGTAGGTTGAGAGCTGTAGCGGTATTTTAAAGCCAAATAACACATGCGGTAAATAGGCAGTAAAATCACTGAGGTCAGAATATTTATTTAAGATTTACGAGCTCTTTACCCAGTAGCGCAACACGCCTCCTCTTTGTATGCGAGGAAGTGTTGAGCGGTGGGAATGAAGTAAGGGCGGCGGGGCGGAGGCGGAGGGAGGTGGGCGACAGGCACCGCGAGATGAGTACGTCGGTAAGGCGGAGGGAAAGAAAGAAAGACATTATGGATTATAAAAGAGTATGATGGATGCGAGTGTTTTCCCCGCAAAAGAAAGAAAGACTAATGGAGGAAAACGTGAGAGGGAGGAAGGGAGAGAGGGAGGGAGGGATGGAGTGAGGGAGGGAGAGGGAGAGGGAGACAGAACTCCGACCAGAATATTGTCGAGGGAAACAGTTCTCTCTACTTTTAGGAAATTGCAGCCGTTTCCGTAACGACTAAACTCTACTTGGCAAAAGCGAGGATATTACCAATTCTAGCCGACTGGACAAACAATCTGTGGCTTTGAGAATATGGATGGATGTTGCCCAACAAAACGCTTTCCCTCGCATCAGGGGAACAAAGAACAAAAGCACTTCAGATTCAGTCCGGAGCTCATCTCCGCCCACTCATCATAGGGAATAGTAGGATCTGGGGAAAGTCTGAGGGCCATTATAAGTATTATGAAAGCTGCTGGTGATTTGGGAGACAAAGAAGCGCACTTTTTCCTCATGATGAATCTCTGCAACCTATACGAAATTTCAAAATCATTATGTGCACATCGTCAGTGAATCAAGACAAAGAAAAGACTGAGACACTCTCTCATCAGTGTAAGTACAGGAGATTTACAAGATAATAAGTCAGTTACTATGTAGGTGTACCATAAGGATCTATCAATCTCATAACCTCATCCATAGTGTTCGCCTTAGTAATATAAAAGTTCATAAGTATTTTTACTCCTTTATTTCTTTAATTGTTAAACTCTGGGGCATATTTCCGTACTCTGTTTTAACACTTTCCTGTGCCACGAACATTATAAAGAAATAAATGAAAAGGCAACTCGAAAACTATTAAACTTCAATCCTTTTGATTTTTTCACCGACTGTTTTTCCGGGGCAATGATTAGCATTTCATTAAAAAAATAAAAACACCTCGCGACAAACCACTTGCCACTTATTCAACGCCGCCGCCCGACAAACGTCCCTCCTGAAAGAATCTAACAAAAGTAAACAAACTGGTGCCTCACGCATACATCATTGAACGACATGAAACCATCGGAGCAGCTAAAGCTAAATAAATAAAAACTAAGAAAATCTGTGTCTAATTTAATCTGTGCATCTTTTCCTCGAAACGCTATAATTTTTATGTAATCTTGATTATCTTAGACACGCGCGGGTCAGGCGACAAACAACACACATGACGTTAATGAACCAACTTAACGCTGATGTCTGTGTGGCAACACAAATACAAAGAAAAATAAAGATGCTTCTTTTGAGAAAGACGAATTATGTTACAGCAGCAAGCCAAACAATGTCTCAAATTTAATGTTTACAAACTACCAAGACAGAAACAAAACTGATATGAGGATGAGAAGAAAATATACTTATAAAACTGTTAATTATAAGCCAGAAATAATGTAATCTAGACAACAGCCTAAGACTAAGGCGCTTAAAAAGCCCAAAGTTCGTTTACACGCTTCACCACGGTATTTTGCTTGGGCTCATTAGCCTCCTTAATTAGGGGGAAGAAAGTTTTAAGATTAAAAAATTATGTACATAATATTAATAACGGCAGCTCTGAAAAAAAAAGGCCGGTCCTTTTTTTCACTTGGCCTCGCCTGGGGAGGAGGGGACGCTGAAAGGGTTGGTAGATGACAGAGACTGGCCTTAGAGTGAATGAGAGAGAGAGAGAGAGAGAGAGAGAGAGAGACGAGAGAGAGAGAGAGAGAGAGAGAGAGAGAGAGAGAGAGAGAGAGAGAGAGAGAGAGAGAGAGAGAGAGAGAGAGAGAGAGAGAGAGAGAGAATGAGAGAGACGCACAAACACAAAAGAATACAAAACATATATATGCATACAATCATACATACATACATACATACATACATACACACAAACACACCATCCCGACATGACAGGCGAAACAAACCTATCCCCTGCACACCCTCCCCTACACAGCCCGCGGTAGTCTGCCCTCTGGCACACGAAAGAGCTCAACACTCACGAAGGTGCTACAGCCGCAACCATTCACAGCAGCCCGTGTAACCCCGTGCTGGGGGAAAACACGGTGACTGCTGCGCCCTTCCGCCTCCAAGCCCTAGCAACACCTCCTGGCCATGACCCACATCGATCGAGCAGCCTGGCCATCCCCGAACCTCCTCCACTTCCACCTCCTGCGCTTTCCTCCTCCTCCTCCTCCTCCCACTACCAGCTCAACCTCCGTTCGTCTGACCTCCCGCCCGCCTGCCCTTCAGGAATCCACACACACACCCTTTCCACCCGACTTACGATCCACTTTTTCGCCGCCTTACACCTGCCACCGCCACTCCCTTTGCCCCTCTATATAGTAGGTACTGCTGGTGCATCCCATATATACTTGTGTGTGTGTGTGTGTGTGTGTGTGTGTGTGTGTGTGTGTGTGGCATGAGTTAGACGATGTTTTATATCTGTTTTCACACATACATAAAAAGAAGATGAAGAAGAAGAAGAAAAAGAAAGAAAAGAAGAGGAAGAAGAAGAAAAGAAAAAGAAAAAGAAAAACAATAACGATGATGATGACGATGAAAACGAAGACTAAGAACAAGAACAACAAAAGAGGAGAAGCACATATATGTACAAATAAATACCACCAAAATAGAAAATAAAAAATAAAACAGTACAGAATAAAAGCTTCATATCATCCGCGTGGCCCGCCGTAACCCAGCGGATCCATGACAGCATTATTAGTTAGTAACAGGTAATCGCGCACCCTTCGCAATAATTTATGGAAAGCAATGCAAAACAAATTAATCTATTGACAATTGTTGCGGTTGTAAGCCAGAATGATATGACAGAAAATTACTTATTGATATGCCACGGGAGTTTTTTAAAATTATTTTTCTGCATGAGAGAGAGAGAGAGAGAGAGAGAGAGAGAGAGAGAGAGAGACACACACACACACACACACACACACACACACACACACACACACACAAAACCAGACATAAAACTACCTACAAGAACATAAAATCATAACAAAATAAAAGAAACTGGAAGAAACAGTCTGGCGAACACGTAGCAGTCCCTGACCTACATCTAGCAGTCCTAGTACAGAGCTACACATTTTTTCACGATATTTGCAGCCGCCTATTGAAAGCAGCTAACACCCATACATACATACATACATATGAAAGAAATCGTAAATATGATGCCTACACAATAGAGTAACACAGACAGCAAACACCAACTAATTAAACTAAACGAAAGTAAAAAAAAAAAAAACGAAATACGAGAAGCAAGACTTTTAAATCAAAGGCACTGCACATGTGGGAGCTCAGACATGCTATAAAGAAGTAAAGGTGTAAAATAGAAATATGGAGTAAACGATATCCATCCTAAAAAGCAGAAAAAAAGAGAGGAATATCCCCTTTATAACGACA
>NC_087164.1:15984922-15989922 GCF_035594125.1 Scylla paramamosain
TACTTCTCTTCCTGTTAATTACAAAGGAAACTGTTTCTATGTAGAATTTGATTTGTTTGATGAAATAATTTGTGGTTCTATTATCAAAAATAGTGCCGTGTCACAATATTGATTATTATTATTGTTATAATCATTATCATTATTATTATTATTATTATTATTATTATTATTAGTAGTAGTAGTAGTAGTAGTAGTAGTAGTAGTAGTAGTAGTAGTAGTGATAGCAGAGGTAGTAGTAGTTGCAGCAGCAGCCTAAGAAATAATAGTAGTAGTGGCAGTGGCATCAAGAGCAGTAGAGGCAAGCAGTAATAGCATTATAGCAGAAAGGGACGTACGAGTAATACAGTTCCCGGAGCAAGACCTTCTAGCTCCTCCACGCGCCCAGCTCTTGTGTAACAGTGAATTAATTACATGTGCCAGTACTTCAAGCCTCGACGTGTGAGGACAGTACCCCTCCACGAGCTTCTTCCCTTACATAACAACACCCACAGCGTTACCACACATTTATCCTTGTACCATCCCATTGTTAATAAGTACTTTGGAACCATATCCTTATAATCTACCAGGGATGGACATCTTTTATACCTTTATGGAGGCCACTATCATGACCTCACCAGCACCACTTTAGACACTTTATGAGTAAGTTACAACGCGACCCCGCGGTACTAAAGACATAGGTGCACCGGGAAATGTCGATATCCGGGGCACGAAAGCATTTCATCTCCACCCAGGGAACGGCTCCAGGGTGCTCTTGTCTTGATGGGTAAACTTTTGTTCCTTTTTCGGTGTGTGAGAGAGAGATAATGTCTCTTTCTTGTGTTTGGACTTCGTCTTCGAAAAAGAGGAAGTGTGTGTGTGTGTGTGTGTGTGTGTGTGTGTGTGTGTGTGTGTGTGTGATTATCCCCCAGCCATGAACGACTCGCCCCTACCAAGCTGGTGCACGGGATCAGCCTCTGAGTGGGTTGAATCAGCTGAGCATCATCAAAGTTCACTTAGCGAGAGAGACAGGAGAGAGAGAGAGAGAGAGAGAGAGAGAGAGAGAGAGAGAGAGAGAGAGAGAGAGAGAGAGAGAGAGAGAGAGAGAGAGAGAGAGAGAGAGAGAGAGAGAGAGCGAGAGAGGGGACAGCGAGAGACAGAGAGAAAGAGAGAGAGAGAGAGAGAGAGAGAGAGAGAGAGAGAGAGAGAGAGAGAGAGAGAGAGAGAGAGAGAGAGAGAGAGAGAGAGAGAGAGAGAGAGAGAGAAACAGAGACAGAGACAGAGACAGAGAGAGAGAGAGAGAGAGAGAGAGAGAGAGAGAGAGAGAGAGAGAGAGAGAGAGAGAGAGAGACAGAGAGAGAAACAGAGAGAGAGAGAGACAGAGAGAGAAACAGAGAGAGAGAGAGACAGAGAGAGAAACAGAGAGAGAGAGAGAGAGAGAGAGAGAGAGAGAGAGAGAGAGAGACTTTGGAATGGCGTCTTCATTTAAGGATTTCAATAAAGGACGAAGAGAAAACATTTCGAGGTGAAGAAGATGGTTGGGTTTCATTACAGAGAGAGATAAAAAAAAAAAAGGAAAGAGATAAAAAGAGGTGAAGGAAGAACAAAGAAACTCAAATCTGCATCGCGCTAATAGTGTGAAATAGCGTGGAAAATAGACTCTGAAATCCCCTTATGAAAGTTCTTCCCTCCGTGATTAGTCTGATTAGTTCCATCATGTCAATCTCGGCAAATTGATTACTTTGATAAGCCAGGAAAGTTACAGCACACCTTCCTCCCCTCATCATCTCACTGGCTGGCTCTGATTTTTTTTTTCACTGAGACAACTTACGTTAGCATTCATCTTTCTTCCAACTTTAAGATTCCTTCCATTTGGCTCGTCCTTAAATCTTGTTGATCTTTAAATTATGGATTCAATAACCTCAGCATTTTGTCGGAGGGTGACGGAGAAGGAAGCTGTGCCGCTGCAATTCTCCGCCGCTCTGAACGCTGTTGGCACGAGATGAGCACAGGTGGCGGGGCGGTATCAGGTCGTTGTGGCACCCTTAACATGCCAGCACTCCAGCCCGGGTACTGCCAGGCGTTCCTTTCTTTCCATTTTCTCTACCTTAAACGATTTTTCCATGATTTAAGGCAGTCACCGAATCCTTGCAGCTCGAACCAAAATGACGAACTTTATTCATTCAGGTGCAATATTGTTTCAGGAAGGCCAGACGCATTATGAAAGGCTCAGGAGACTAGTTGGACGTCTCGCAGGAACAAGTGACTTCCACAAACTTCCTTCTCGGAAGAGTCGTTGCGATATTTCAGTACAATATAACTTTGTGCAGAAAACAAAAATATATCATAAAATAGAGTTCAATTGGAAAATAGACGAGAGTCTAACCGTGGGATGTTACTCCTTTTAATTAATGAAGAGAACGAAAGCTGAAAAATACAATCCACAATGAAATTGGAAAATTTGTCAGTATTCGCGAGGTAGCTTCCCGCAGTTTAAATGAAATATGGTTTGCACTAAACAGAATATATAAAATACATTTCTGTATCCCATAAATGGAATTTAGTTTGAACTAAACGGAATATATGAAATGCATTTTTCCGTACCTCACATGAATATGGTTTAAACTAAACAGAATATATATCATTTAAACTTATGTTAAAACACCAGCCACCAGCACACATATTTACACAGTAAATTTAAAAATATTTCGAAATATACTACAAGTGTGAGAAGTAAAATGAGTTCACTTGTTCTTCACAAGGTTCTCGGAAAACTTTTCCTCTCTGTCAGCCTATCGGAGTGTCAGAGGCCACGCCGGTGCTTCATCTTGGGCTGTAATGAGATGAATGCTGCACGAGTAACGAGGCAGCTCTAGAGACGGAAACTCTGCCATCTAAAAATAAGCGCGACAAAATTCTGTGCCCTAAGTATCTTCTGCCTTCAGGAAGTCTTCCTGGCTTGTCCTCTCATGAGGAAGACGAGAGCGTGTGCTATTGTCACTCGGCACCTCTGGGCTGGAACTGCGCCCTCCTTCCGCCTCATAATAAAACACTAATTTGTACCTTGAAACTGAGACACCTTCCTGTTGTGTCTTGTGTATGAAGCAGCCAAGTGAAGGTAAAACTGTGAGATCATGTTGGCTCGGCATTAAGGAGAAGAGCCGGGTGTCTTAAATACAATGTCTTTGTGATACTTGCTGACGAAGAGTCGTCTGAAGACTCGAGAAAGAATGTGCTGACTTCGCGAACATTCAGATCTGCATTTACAATTGAGTTGACTTAAGGTATAGAAGCGAACGCTCTCTATCTCCTCCAAGGTAAATGCAAAGTTCTCACGGATGACGGGTGAGGAGGGAGTCTAGACGCTGTCGTTCTCTTAAGTGGGATGACCTCGTATTTGTTAATATTTAAGGTTTCAGCGTCACGGAACAATGGCTGCTATCTACCCCAGCATAATGGCGAGCGTCCTTATGCTTGCCATGTTCCAGCACCTGCAGTGTAAATCTTGAAGAAACTCACGCTTTGTTTCCCGGCTGCAGGAGGCTCTGAAGGAAGACGCAAGGCAGGATTTACTGTGACCTCCGTTTCTAATGAGGGTTACGTTCCCCAACACGCCACGCTCGCGATTATGCAATTGTAATCTTTCCGTGGGGGCGCTGAGAGGCGGTGAATGCAGAATTGGCTACTTTTAGTGTTTAGATTGACGCATGTGGGTGACGGCACAGAGGGAGAGAGGCAACAATGTGAAGGCCATTTAAAACATTAACAGTAGATCACAAAATATCTACTCGAATGCCTTATTAACACTGCGTGTAAAGTAAACAAATGATTAAGTAAATACATAACTAACACACTAACTTACGAACTAAATAGATAAATAAATATACAAGTGAATAAATAAGATCAGTAACTTATAAGCTAAAACACACAAATGTTTTTCAGATTATTACTTCCCACGAGCAAAACCTTTTCCATCTAACAGAACAATTCTGAATGCCACATAAAAAAAAAAAAAGAGTAGAAGAAATCAAACGGATGAACATAAACTGATTACCAAATATTCAATAAAATGTTAAAGGAAAACGAAATCGCGTATCCCTTCCACGAATTCTGTCATGAAATTCTTGTGGAATCTTAAAAGCGGTTTTCACAAGGAAAAAAAAAAAAAAAGATCCACAAACAAAGACCATGAAGGCAACGTCTGAGGAGGAAAAAAATGTCTTCCAGACGAAGGAATAAATCAGTCTCGAATGTGAAATGGGAAGACAGAAATCTAGAAAACAATGATAACACGAAGGAAGGCAGTGAGATGAGGCGAGCAGGAATAAAGAAGACAACCTGTGTCGAGAGAGAGAGAGAGAGAGAGAGAGAGAGAGAGAGAGAGAGAGAGAGAGAGAGAGAGAGAGAGAGAGAGAGAGAGAGAGAGAGAAACCCAATGGAAATAAAGGAATATACCCAGAGGCGGACGAGGGAGGTAAAGAAGGTAAGGAAGGTAAGGAAGGAAAGAAAGGAGGAAGGAAGGAACCAAGGAAGGAGAGAAAGGAAAATATAAATTGAAAGGATAAGCACTGAAATGGAAAATGGAAAAGGGGTGATGACAAACAACTCACTCAAACATTGTAGAGGTCCTTCATTACTAGGACGCAAAATGTTAGGTGGGTTTTCTGTCTCTGTTCCCAACGAGTCTTGCTTTCTTGCCGTTAATCTTGGCCACGGGAGATTAAGAGGGGCGGTCAGTCCTTACGGAGACGTATTAACAGCCTATCACGGCCCGGGAAATATCTGGCCGGAAATTGGGTGGCGCAGAATCTCGGGGCACGATTGGAGTTTTGTGGCATCGTTCTTTATTTCTGTCTCCTGGTCTTGGCTCTGACGGGAAAGTCTTGGGAGTTGACAAGGGTTGGACTGAATCTCTCTCTCTCTCTCTCTCTCTCTCTCTCTCTCTCTCTCTCTCTCTCTCTCTCTCTCTCTCTCTGCCGAGGTGCTGAGAGAGGGAAGGGAGGGAAGGGGAAGGGGAAGAGGAG
>NC_087164.1:15994922-16092422 GCF_035594125.1 Scylla paramamosain
ATATATATATATATATATATATATATATATATATATATATATATATATATATATATATATATATATATATATATATATATATATATATATATATATATATATATATATATATATATATATATATATATATATATATATATATATATATATATATATATATATATATATATATATATATATATATATATATATATATATATATATATATATATATATATATATATATATATATATATATATATATATATATATATATATATATATATATATATATATATATATATATATATATATATATATATATATATATATATATATATATATATATATATATATATATATATATATATATATATATATATATATATATATATATATATATATATATATATATATATATATATATATATATATATATATATATATATATATATATATATATATATATATATATATATATATATATATATATATATATATATATATATATATATATATATATATATATATATATATATATATATATATATATATATATATATATATATATATATATATATATATATATATATATATATATATATATATATATATATATATATATATATATATATATATATATATATATATATATATATATATATATATATATATATATATATATATATATATATATATATATATATACATACATATAACATTATTCACACGAACACAAATAAAATAAAAAGAAGAATTACAACAAAAAGCAATATTCCTTTGTCGTACAAGGTGACTTTCATGGCTTGCTATGACTGAAACTACAACAAAGATTGTGTGTGTGTGTGTGTGTGTGTGTGTGTGTGTGTGTGTGTGTGTGTGTGTGTGTGTGTGTGTGTGTGTGTGTGTGTGTGTGTGTGTGTGTGTGTGTGTGTGTGTGTGTGTGTGTGTGTGTGTGTGTGTGTGTGTGTGTGTGTGTGTGTGTGTGTGTGTGTGTGTGTGTGTGTGTGTGTGTGTGTGTGTGTGTGTGTGTGTGTGTGTGTGTGTGTGTGTGTGTGTGTGTGTGTGTGTGTGTGTGTGTGTGTGTGTGTGTGTGTGTGTGTGTGTGTGTGTGTGTGTGTGTGTGTGTGTGTGTGTGTGTGTGTGTGTGTGTGTGTGTGTGTGTGTGTGTGTGTGTGTGTGTGTGTGTGTGTGTGTGTGTGTGTGTGTGTGTGTGTGTGTGTGTGTGTGTGTGTGTGTGTGTGTGTGTGTGTGTGTGTGTGTGTGTGTGTGTGTGTGTGTGTGTGTGTGTGTGTGTGTGTGTGTGTGTGTGTGTGTGTGTGTGTGTGTGTGTGTGTGTGTGTGTGTGTGTGTGTGTGTGTGTGTGTGTGTGTGTGTGTGTGTGTGTGTGTGTGTGTGTGTGTGTGTGTGTGTGTGTGTGTGTGTGTGTGTGTGTGTGTGTGTGTGTGTGTGTGTGTGTGTGTGTGTGTGTGTGTGTGTGTGTGTGTGTGTGTGTGTGTGTGTGTGTGTGTGTGTGTGTGTGTGTGTGTGTGTGTGTGTGTGTGTGTGTGTGTGTGTGTGTGTGTGTGTGTGTGTGTGTGTGTGTGTGTGTGTGTGTGTGTGTGTGTGTGTGTGTGTGTGTGTGTGTGTGTGTGTGTGTGTGTGTGTGTGTGTGTGTGTGTGTGTGTGTGTGTGTGTGTGTGTGTGTGTGTGTGTGTGTGTGTGTGTGTGTGTGTGTGTGTGTGTGTGTGTGTGTGTGTGTGTGTGTGTGTGTGTGTGTGTGTGTGTGTGTGTGTGTGTGTGTGTGTGTGTGTGTGTGTGTGTGTGTGTGTGTGTGTGTGTGTGTGTGTGTGTGTGTGTGTGTGTGTGTGTGTGTGTGTGTGTGTGTGTGTGTGTGTGTGTGTGTGTGTGTGTGTGTGTGTGTGTGTGTGTGTGTGTGTGTGTGTGTGTGTGTGTGTGTGTGTGTGTGTGTGTGTGTGTGTGTGTGTGTGTGTGTGTGTGTGTGTGTGTGTGTGTGTGTGTGTGTGTGTGTGTGTGTGTGTGTGTGTGTGTGTGTGTGTGTGTGTGTGTGTGTGTGTGTGTGTGTGTGTGTGTGTGTGTGTGTGTGTGTGTGTGTGTGTGTGTGTGTGTGTGTGTGTGTGTGTGTGTGTGTGTGTGTGTGTGTGTGTGTGTGTGTGTGTGTGTGTGTGTGTGTGTGTGTGTGTGTGTGTGTGTGTGTGTGTGTGTGTGTGTGTGTGTGTGTGTGTGTGTGTGTGTGTGTGTGTGTGTGTGTGTGTGTGTGTGTGTGTGTGTGTGTGTGTGTGTGTGTGTGTGTGTGTGTGTGTGTGTGTGTGTGTGTGTGTGTGTGTGTGTGTGTGTGAAGGTGTGTGTGTGTGTGTGTGTGTGTGTGTGTGTGTGTGTGTGTGTGTGTGTGTGTGTGTGTGTGTGTGTGTGTGTGTGTGTGTGTGTGTGTGTGTGTGTGTGTGTGTGTGTGTGTGTGTGTGTGTGTGTGTGTGCGTGCGTGCGCGCGCGCGAGGACGAGTGCGTGCAGAAAAAGGCCTCTCCTTGCCAGTAAAGGCCACACATATATATGAACCGTGCGTGGGTCGTATTTGCAGGAAAAGTCTTCTGTTCTTTTTCTATTTTTCGACACAGTACGAATATATTATTGGATAAGTCTCAGCCTCTCTCTCTCTCTCTCTCTCTCTCTCTCTCTCTCTCTCTCTCTCTCTCTCTCTCTCTCTCTCTCTCTCTCTCTCTCTCTCTCTCTCTCTCTCTCTCTCTCTCTCTCTCTCTCTCTCACACACACACACACACACACACACACACACACACAGCATAGCACAGCAGTTTCACATATGCAGACAGCAGGAGCACACTCTATGGCGACTGACAGCCTGAACGACTTCGCTCGCTGTAAAGCCAGATTTTATAACCTCTAACCCGCCTCGTCTGGGCTAACGAGCGTCCTCAGCGGGGCGGGGATGCAGCACTCTGCCCTAACGAGGAAGCACCGAAAAATGGACATGCATAAGATGGAAAAAAGTGAAAAAAATAATTAATGTTATAGGGATGAGGTGGTGGAAAGAACGAGGCTAGAAGAGGGAAGCAGGGAAAGGGAAAAGAAGAGGATGAGAGTAAGGAGGAGGAGAGAAATAGCAAACGGATGATATGGAACACGAAGAGGAGAAGCAGGAGGAGGAGGAGGAGGAGGCGGAGGAGGAGGAGGAGAAGGAGGAGGATGGAGGAGGATGGAGGGGGAAAGGGAGAGGAAGGGGAGTGGGCAGGGGAAGGGAAGGAGGAGCAAGACAGGCAAGAGCAAGAAAATGATGAGATACAGGAAATACAGAGGAAATGGAATGTTAGAAAAGGGAAAGAGGATAAAGGAAGAGGCGAAGGAAGTGTAGGCGAAAGAAGAAGAGGAGGAATAAAGAGCTTTTAGGGGAGAAGGGGGATAGTGTGATGAATGAGCCGGGGTAATACTGAAAGTGGCTGGATGGCCTCCTCCTTCCCTTCACCCTCCTCCCTTTCAAGCCCTCGCCCACTCCATACGCCTCTCTCCCACATCCTCCCCTGCCCATTGCAACCTGCCACGCCTTCCCCATCCCACCTGCTTCCACGCCACGCCCTGAAAGCACTGGTGTAGAAAATCAGGACTCCACTCTTGGCTATCGCTCCGTGATCGAAGAGGCAACAATCGTAGCGAGGGCTGTAATAGATTTCATGTGTGAAGAGTTTAGACAACCTGTGTGTGTGTGTGTGTGTGTGTGTGTGTGTGTGTGTGTGTGTGTGTGTGTGTGTGTGTGTGTGTGTGTGTGTGTGTGCGTGCGTGCGTGCGTGCGTGCGTGCGTGCGTGCGTGCGTGCGTGCGTGCGTGTGGGGGGGAAGAGTGGGAGGGCACGAGCGTTACTGTGTTTCATTGTACAACGATCAGATTTCAGTCTCTTTTAAGCTGGGTTTTTATTTCATCATATACATAAATTCTAGGGATAATCACCACATTTCACTGTATCTTTGAAAGTGTGTACTTCACAAACACTGTAGTGAGGAACCTCTTATATTTGAAAAGTTTAATTTAAGATGTAGGTAAAAACAGATTTTATATTGGGCTTACAAAATGTTAATATGCAATAAGCAGTTTCATTTTCATTTTCATATGCAAAAGGTAAGAATAAAAATAAGGCAACCAGAAGATAGTAGAAAGAATCCAAAAACATTTTACTGTAAGTACCTTGCAATGATTTTTCGTACCCTGCAGAGAAGTAAAAATTTAAGCAATGGTGAATCTATTTTATTTTTTAATAGGTCGACACCATTTGCCCAGAGAAAGAGAGAGAGAGAGAGAGAGAGAGAGGTGGACTAGGATTCTCTTTTGTTGTTGATCTTTCGTTAAGGAATGACTCTCTCTCTCTCTCTCTCTCTCTCTCTCTCTCTCTCTCTCTCTCTCTTCCTCTCTCTCTCTCTCTCTCTCTCTCTGTAGCATAGGTCCTTTTACACTTTTACTACACCGAATTACCACCACAACAACGTACTACTATTATTACTACTATTACTACTACTACTGCAAATATTACGGTGTGAAATCAGTTCTTTTTCCACCAAAACAATAGTAAAGCTCGACATTTATCTCTGTTACCTTGGAAGACCTATGCAGACGCTCTCACATTTTCCCCTCTCCAATTTTTCCTCCATTCATCTCTCCGTTCCTCCCCATGCCACATAGTCTCAACGTTTTTTCCTCTGTTCCCTTCTCTCCCCCTCCCCTGCCCGCTTTCTTTCCAATTTTTCATTCCTCGTTTCTTCACTCATCCTCTCCCTTCCCCCTCAGTTCCTCTTCTAGCCCACTCTCCTTTCCCTTCGCTTCTCTAACCTTTTCCTCCTTCCTTCCAATTACTCTCCCCCTCTTCCCTTCTCTCCACTTCAACTTCATCTCTTTCCCCGACCCTCTCCTCTCAGTCTCTTCATCTTCATCTCCTCTTCCCCTCCGCTTCCTCTCGCCTCGTAAGCACTTTCAACATGTCCTCAGAGGTGTAATCCACGACGGTTGTGTTCCAATTACTCATGAGTGTTAGTCTACGAATGGGTTCACTCTCGCTATGATTTTTAAAAAGGAAACGTGGTCTACATACATAGGTTACTTAAAATGTTACAAAAATAAAAGGAAACTGGGAGACTTATTAGGGGTCGTGTGTGTGTGTGTGTGTGTGTGTGTGTGTGTGTGTGTGTGTGTGTACTAACAAAGCACACGTGTCCGCTTGCGTGCGTGCGTGTATGAGATACGAGATGTGACGAAACTGGAACAAGAGGAACACTTACCCCACTTCTACTATATAACAAAGAAAAACACGAGATTATTATCACAGTACAAGAAGAGCGTGACACACACCCACCTGCACCCAAAGCTGCTCTCACACCTCACATAAATCTTGCTAACATACATTGCACCGCCGTATGTAACAAATGTAGACGTGACAAACAGGATGATCCACACACCAGGCAATTTGTTGTTCCCAAGCCACTCGTGTACCAAGGTTTGTTTGTCCACAGAATCACAGACCAAGGATGGGAAGGTGGTCTTGATGGCTCTTCTTGGCTCGAATATCACTATATATGCATTTTCGATGAGTTTTTGCTGCTAGTCAGTGATGAACACTCTTCCACAGACTTCTTCACTTTCCTTTCTTAAATGCTATCGCGATCCTCATCTTTTTTTTTTATAAGGTTATCCTTAAATTGCGCTTTCCTAATATGTGCATCTCCTGACCGCCATCATTATCCTTGTCCTAATATGAATAATTCATTGGGTTTGCAAATAATTAATAGTGCTGGAACCAGAGCTGAGTTGGGTTTAGTTAAAGAGCAAATTCAAGATACTCGTAATCGCCGGCCTACGTCAAGGAAAGATTTTTAAGAGGGCTGACGCCTGGAGAGGACAGGGTGTGTGGGATTTTATGGTGAGCCTCGAGACGCAATATTTGCATCAAAATGTTGATAGCTAGAAGACGTCCTGGTCTCAAGGGCACCTATTACGTTGATGGGTGTTCTGATAAATACTTTAAAAAGAGATTGTGGAGAGATGTATACTTAGGGAATCCGTGAAGGTGTTTCAAAATTTTTGGTTACAGAATTGACTTTGTTTCTCAGAATGTTGTCTGCAAATTTCAGCTTGTGAATCCAAAACTTGACAACGTCCAGGAAGTATTTCTCTCTCTCTCTCTCTCTCTCTCTCTCTCTCTCTCCTTCTCTCTCTCTCTCTCTTGCATCTTTAGAAAAAAGTGTGCAGGTGCGCACAATTTCCATAAATACAAAAAAAAATGCAACTCATGCACTCAGTTTCCTGAGTGTATGGTCATTTTTCTATTCCACGCCTCCTCTCTCTTTCCTCCTCCACTTAATAAACGCTAACAAGGCGATATTTTTTTTTTTTTTGTGTGGCGACACCATAATGCATAATTTATTGAATCTCATTATCATATCAGTTCGGAGAAGTGTAGTATGAACTACTATTTTTAGAAATTTCATGTTTGCCACTCATCACGTTTCTTGAATCGAATACAAAATGAGCTCGCCAGCAGTGGGTGAAGCAGACTCGATAACACAGCCACCGTATGAGATATGAAAATGACACTGCATAAACTACCGAAGGTTATTATCCACCTTGTCTAACCATATACGGAAAATGCCTGTCATTTGTGTGGGGAGAGACGCGTGTTCTTTTCACACTGCACTTCTCAAAATGATATCAGTACTCTCGCCATATCAACTATTTTTGGCTGTCTCCTTTAGCTCTATTTCTTCCGGTGAGAAATATCAAGATACCATTTCGGAAAATTAATTTATCTTACCCTCTTGGTTTCTTTAGATGCAGCACGTGTGTGTGTGTGTGTGTGTGTGTGTGTGTGTGTGTGTGTGTGTGTGTCAGGGAGCGATGGTTGAAGCCCAGAATCTGGTGTTTCATTTTTTTCAAACTTTCCTGTATTCTTTGCGCCAGTCTCTTAAACGAAAAAGTGTACATCTGCAGACCTATGAATTAGAAAAATAGCTTCTAAAGTTGGCTTGAAACACACTCTGAATGGTTAGTTTCATTTTCATCTATTCTTTCCTGTCTTCATTAGTGTAGAGAAAATTATTTGCAACCAGGAAGAGAGAACCAATATTGGAGATGCAGATCCCTCAGCAAGCATCACACGTGTGCACTGCTAATTCATGCAACTCTAGTCAATCAAAAATCAAGGAATAAACGCGTGATCCTCAATGGGCACATGTGCTCAACCACGAATAATTGGACCTTTATGCGTTCTGTCTCAGATCTGCAAACAGTTAATTCCATCACGTGTGTTATATGAGTAAGAATGAAGGAGATGGAAGCTGTTGTCTTATCTCTGCTTCCCATTAATGGTTGTTACCGCTGAATGTATTAATTGTTAATGTAATACAAGGAAAGCCCACCAGCTGCTTATGATTCATTAAGTCTTTATTAATCACATATTTATTCTTCTTGTGAACATAAAATTGATAATGATTTTCATATGTAGTCAAATGTATATCATAATTGTCACTCGATTACCAGTCACGAACTTCATGAATCGTGCACAAGTCTCAGCAAATAATGACGTTTACTTCCAGTCGAGTTCAGATTACATTGCAGCATAAACACATGGCAAGTTCTCGGAAATCAGGCAACGAGAAATATAATAGTAAAATGGTGCCTGTATGAATTGTGAGATTTGCACTTTTGTCACTCAATAAACATTCAGCCTGTGTTAGATACGACTTCCTGGATCACTCATTGCTGCATTCTTCTTTGCCATTACTAGCCACTTTTCCGCTTCCGGCAAAGCGCAACTGGCTGGTATTCTTTATTTTTGTACAGTGACATGTGAACGGGCTATTACAAATACTAAATTACTGAGTGAAATCCGATGCTCTCACGTTCATTTTACAGTGAAAACATTTACACAGCGAAATATTCAACAAAACTATTGCTTACACCGGCGAGAGCGAGGCGTATTATTTACCAGCTACAGGTAAATAACACACCCTCTGTACCTGTGTGTGTGTGTGTGTGTGTGTGTGTGCAGACGACCACGGCATATATGAAGCAAGCAAGCAAGCAGACAAGTAGTGATGAGGGATGATTACACGACATTGTCTAAAACTTCACTCAAAACTCTCTAATTTTTCACCCATGAATCATCCGTAATCCCTCCACCCCTACCATTAATCCAATCACTCCCTCCGTCCAACGCGGCTGTTCAGTTTTCCAGTCCGGCAGCGTCGCTAAGACTGTTACGGGATTACAAAGCGCGGCTCGTCACTGTCTGGGAGCTGCTGCCACCGCCTGTTGGGAATAGCTGGCGATTAAGCCGAGCACAGCGAGGCACAGCATCAGTCTAGGACCGCTGGGACCATCGCACTGCCACGCAACGCACTCCAACTCTTCCTCTTCCTCTTCCTCTTCCTCCTCCTCCTCCTCCTCCTCCTCCTCTTCCTCCTCCTCTTCCTTCTCCTTCGCCTCCTGCTCCCCCTCCTCCTCCTCCTCCTCCTCCTCCTCCTCCTTCTTTGCTTTCTCCTCTTCCTTATCATCCTCTCCCTTATCTTCTTTATTTATATCTTTCTCCTTTTTCTTCTCTTCTTTCTCTGCCATTTTCTCTCCTGCTTCTTCTCTTCTATCTTCTCCATCCTTCTTTTAAAAGCTTGATTATAAGTCATCCTTGCGACTGCATAAAGTCATGAAAATATTTATAGCAACGCTACTAATTGCGCAGCTCTCCATTATCACTATTATTATTTATATCATCATCATCATCATCCCTAACAGACTAGGGAAAAACTAGACGAAAAACACACACAAAAAAATCATCATCATCATTATCATCTTCATTATTATCATCATTAAAATCCTCTATAAATTCACTGCAGGACAAAAATTAATGCCTTCCCAACCTTCTCCACTCATGTCACGTCATGTGGTTGTCGGGGCCGCTGTAGGAACATCGTGGTCATGGTTGGGAAGGGTAAGTCAATACCAAGCCGCGCTGACTTATGACGTCTTGGCGGTGGAACACATTTGGTTTGGTTCCTCTCCTTTGTCTTGCTGAATATCGCTACACCTGACTAGTTTACTTCACTGATCACTGAAGTATAGAAGCCTTTTCATCATACCAAGGATGTTCCATTGGATAAAAGAAGGACAAGACCATCGCAACACAATACTGTGGAGGATGCTGTCGCGAGTATGTTTCTCTCCTCGTCAGCAAAACGCGTGCGAGCTTTATAAAGAAGAGCCTACGAATATTCAAGGTTAGACGCGCTCTCCTCATGTTATTCACTATGGCTGAGACCCACGACACTTTCTATTCCATCAGGTTATTGTATGATGGCAAAAAAGGCCTCTCTCTTCTTTATTAAGTTCACACCTACAAACTTTCAGGCAATAAGTATTCACATTAACCGTATTACCAAACTCATTAGTTAATGTTATCTTGCCTACCTCGGGCAGTGCGTAGGTTGGTAACATGGCAAGACCCGGGTACCGCTAATAATGCATCATGTAAACTTAAACCACTAAACTTGTATTCACTATGGCTGAGACCCGCAGCTCTCTCTCTATTCCATCAGGTTATTATATGATGGCAGAAAGGCTTCTCTTTTCTTTATTAAGTTCACTCCTACAAACTTTTAGGCAATAAATATTCATATTAGTTAATTAACTCATTAGTTAATGTTTTATTGCCTACCTCGGGCAGTGTGTAGGTTGGTAACATGGCAAGACCCGGATACCGCTAATAATGCATCATGTAAACTTGTACCGTACAGATAAAATACTTTAATTGTTCATATATATGTACACAAGGCTGAGATCCTCCAGAAGGGATAACTATGACAAGACAGCACGGCTTGCGCCATTGCAGGAGCAAAATGAGTCTTTAAGTTTATTATGTAATTAATCCATGAACACATCAGCGTACGAAAGCTGGTAACATGAGAAATTCACCGACGACTATTAGTGGGGATCACAAGGGCTTATGCTTTATAAGTACATAAATGCTTTAATTTTGTAAGTAAGCTTATTACTCAATCCTTTCGTTCGTGACGGACCTGCAAGTTTATTAACGTAGGTCGGGTAAGCTTGTGACTCGTAAACCGAGGTTATGCTTCAACCTTAATGACATTGCTGGGACACTGAAAAATATGAGACTTTATGACACATTACAAAACACGGGGAAGCTTGTGTGTATAAACAGCAACTCATTTTGTAAAACAAGACGCCCTGACGGTTGAGTTCACGAGGTTCAGACGTACAGCGGTCGATGTGCGCCATGGTACACTGTAATCATGAAACCACAAATAGAATCCTCCCCTCAAGTTGTAAGCTCTTTTTTACTTGTTTTTGGAGCAGCATTTGGCCTGCTCCCCCTCTCTCTTCACGCTCCTTCCTGCTATATTGCTTGACCTGTTTTCATTCGCGTCGTTTAAAGCAAAAAAAAAAAAAAAAAACTTTAAACGTTACCAGACTTAGACTACAAACGACAAGTGAAGAGAAGGATAAGTTTTAAATTCAGACAGTGATAATGCGAGGCGTAAGACTCACTTTAATGTTCAGCCCATGGGCTGCAATTAAAAGCGGAACACGAAAGTTTCTAAAACAACTCAGACAAAATGAAAGAAGGAAAAATGAAATCTAAGACGCCTAACTTACAAAACATAATTTCTATCAACCAATATATTTATCCGAGAGAGAGAGAGAGAGAGAGAGAGAGAGAGAGAGAGAGAGAGAGAGAGAGAGAGAGAGAGAGAGAGAGAGAGAGAGAGAGAGAGAGAGAGAGAGAGAGAGAGAGTCTTGAAATCCTGGAAGAACACATAAAACCACATTTGGAATATCCTGACTCGAGATGTCAATCTGAACACGTAAGATCATCACCATCTGAATCATAAGAGAAACGTGAAGTGCTGATGAAGCCGAGGAAACCCAGAGCACAATAAACACACTCATATACCATAAAGGCTGTGCTATTATTTACATACTGATATACAACTACTTATCTAGACAAGGTATACAGACAGTTCTTCTGGCTCTGTTCTTTAGCGAGTGAAACTTTTAGTGAGGCTTTTCTCTACTTTTTTTTTTGTATTAGCCTTGGTCAGAGCCAATTCACAGCAAACTACAAAATAAACAAACCCTTGAAAAACATAATAAAGCAACACCAAACATCCATCTGTATACGATAACCCTTTCAATTTCACACATTACATTTATACGAACGAAAACGATGACCACCACCAAAGGAATCAAGCTGCGGTTATCCGAGGGGGAGCGAGCGAATCTAAGCAGTGGGTGGCAGAGTGTATGGAGATTGTGGCTGGCTGCTGCATTGAGAGGGCGGGCATGAAAGGCATGAAAGCGTTTGTCCGATTCCCTGATCATGCATTAGGTAGCGTGGTGTCGTGAGTTGCAGTGAGGTGAGGGTCCTTGTATTGAACCTTGTATTGGTGTGAGAGAGAGAGAGAGAGAGAGAGAGAGAGAGAGAGAGAGAGAGAGAGAGAGAGAGAGAGAGAGAGAGAGAGAGAGAGAGAGAGAGAGAGAGAGAGAGTTGCATGTGTGCAGTGTGGAGGGAAGGAAAAGGGTGGACAGGGCGAAGGGAAGGCTAGGTTACTGGTCCGTAGCATGGAAGAGAGAGAGAGAGAGAGAGAGAGAGAGAGAGAGAGAGAGAGAGAGAGAGAGAGAGAGAGAGAGAGAGAGAGAGAGAAATGGATATATCTGGCGGTGGTGTAGAGTTCATGTGTGGAGTGTGGAGAGAAGGGAAAGGGAGGAGGAAGGGAAGGATAGGTTCTTGGTCTCTAGGGAAGGAGAGAGGAACAGAGAGAAGGAAAGACGGTGAAATGGATGCAGAGATGTGAGTATGGTATGGACGGAGATCAAGAGGAGTAGGAAGCAGATGGGAGGAGAGGGTGGCGACATCTGTACCATCATGAGTGTGTGTGTGTCTGTGTGTGTGATGGGGAAGAAGGAACGAGAGGTATCTGTGGGCAGAAGCGAGGGAGGGAGACTTAAGAGAGGAGACTTATGGAGGGATTTCGTTTGTATGGTGAGGAGAAAGGGGAGGGAAAGGAGGGTTATAACTGCAGGCTGGAGACGAGGAGGAGCAGGGAGATGTGTAGTGCAGGTCAGAGCGAGACGACGAGTAAAGGCACAAGAAAGTAAATACTGTCTACCTCACATGCGCCTCGGGATGAAGATAAAGAAAATACGTGAATTCAGCAACTGTAATGGCAGAAAGAGAGAGAGAGAGAGAGAGAGAGAGAGAGAGAGAGAGAGAGGCGGAGGGTGGGGTAACATCGCAGTAATGGCCTCCAAATCTTAGCCCAGAGTTGGAATGCATTGCGTCACCTTTTACTTGCATAAACATAATTTCGCATATTTTGCTTCTGTATGAACGTATTCAAATATTAATGTCGCGAGTGAAACTTTTTTGCCTCGACGCATTCAGGTCCATGTCAATAAACCTTCAGGAAGAAAGTCTACTCGAAACATAATTTTCCCAGCAACATTCAACCATATTCATGTGGAGCTGGTTTATAATGTAGCCTGACTTCATTAAAGTAAAATAAACAAATAACTCACTAGCTTAATAAACAAAGAACACGTGACCTTTAATTTACTATACTAATCTCGTGGGGCAACCTTCAACGAAGTTTATCTTCTGCTTTCTCGGCAGCTGCTTCATTAACATAAACGAATAACTCACTAAATATATAAAATACGGAACGCTACAATTTTCTTTCTTTATGAGCAATATACACTATTTTTTTTACAATTTACATAGCGATTCTCTTGACTTTTGACTTGCAACATTATATTCATTCGCAAATCCAGTGTAACTTCACTTTATTAACGTACAACTAAAAGATCTGGAAACGTGATGAGCAAGATACACACAACGTTTTCCATTTCCCAGAGCATTTCCCTTGAATTTCGACTTTCAGTATTACACGTTCGGAAATCTAGTAAAAGCTTACTTCATTAATGTACAAATAAACAAATTAGTAACTTAATGAGCAAGATACACTAAAATTCTCCCTCTCCAGTGAGTGGTCCCCTTGCCTCGTAACTATCACCAGCACGACAACCCTGCGGTGGGAAGATTACTGGAGGTGCGCGCCACAGTGACCAAAATGAAATTTCTCAAACACTTCGCAGTCCACACAGGCGTAAAACAGGCCTCTCCGGTGCCCGCGATTGCCTTCAAAGCCTTAAACGAAGCCTTTGTATTCCTCGCCTTGTTGTTTTAATTGTGCATGTGGTGGTGGTGGTGGTGTGATGATGGATGTTGTGGTGGTGGTTAAAAAAAAAAGTTAACTTCCACTAAAATGACGTCAAACACCCCAATTATTCCCCGACTTTCCCCCTCTTCCTGTTGTATACGAAAATAGTAAACATTTCTCTCTCTCTCTCTCTCTCTCTCTCTCTCTCTCTCTCTCTCTCTCTCTCTCTCTCTCTGATATACACATACCTCCATTTCCCAACACAAACTACCCTCCTCCTCCTCCTCCTCCTCCTCCTCCTCCTCCTCCTCCTCTTCTCTCCCTCCCTTCAGTCCCCACGAGCTCTTAAAAACGCTCACACGCAAACACAACTGTATGCATCTCAAAGTGAAGGGGTACTTAGGGTTCTCGGGACTGAGACACTAAGGAGGTTAAGACAGAGTGTGGAATATAAGGGTCTCCTAGGCAGCCACTGCACCGACGGGTGTGGACGTTCCTTCCTCGGTGTGTGCTAGGAAGGCGGCGGCTGAAAAATCGGAAAAAAAGGGTAATTGTCAGTATGTTTATTTCCGTCTTTATTTATACCAAGCATAGGCGAAAATTGGTTAGGTTTATTGGTTACTTGTTTCTGTCTCTGGGACTGTTATCGTTTCTCCTAAAGGATAAAAAAAATTATCTGAAGCAAATTTAAAGTAAAATTTGGAAAAGCGTCCCTACCAGCAAGTAGTTCCGACTTTATAACGCCAACGCCAATCTTTATTCTTATTGTGTAAAGCTGTTATGAATTGCTCAAATAAGATAACATGCCGTCCTGCCATAAGTAATTGTGGTTCTGTCGCCGTAAGAGCATATTTTAGTCTATTTATAACTAGCATTGGCGAGAATTGGTTAATTTTGTTAGCTATTTGTCTTTAATTCTTGGATATTTTTTTTTCCCCTCAAGCTTGATAAAATTATCTTATGCAAATTTACGTATAGTGAAGTTTGGAAATGCTGCCCTCCCAACAAATAATTCAAAGCTTAAAATGCAAATACCCTCATTCTTATTCTGTAAAACCGTTATGAATTACTCAGATGAGGCAACGTGCAATCTTGTCATGAGTAATTTAAGAGGCAATGCATGATTTATTACTGTTTTCTTCCCATAAGAGCATATTTAAGTTATCTTCGGGCGCTGCCGGGGCTCAGAGGGAAACGTGGTTGGCGGCAAATCCTATTTTCGCTACCCGTTGGAAGTGCTCTCGACGTTAACGACTTTTTGGTGCAGATGTTTACGGAAATGAAGCTCTTTATTGGAGAATTTTACGGCAGGAGTTGTGATGTTAGTCTATATCAATAAAATGGCGGCGCCGGCATTATTTACCCGGGGAGTTTAGCTGTAAAGTTCATAGCTATTAAGTTATTATCTTGTCTACACGGTTTGTTAAAGCGAGAGGGAGTCTGTTGTTCACGGTGATTTATGAAACCCTCCCTTCCCTTCCGCCTGCCCTCAAAGAAAAAAAATGGAAGACAAAAATGCCAGATAAATGGTGAGTTTACCGAATATGATTTTTAAATGAAGCACTTAACTCCAGGAAGAGGAAAAGCACCTAAAATGCTACGGTAAATAATGTTCAAGGGGAATATTGATAATCTCGGTAGTTTTTCTTTAACTTGATCAACAAAGTATTCTTAATTCATCCTCGAATAGAACAATGCCAATTATCAATCAACAATTCAATATATCAATCGAGACCCACATTCTATATTATATGTCTGACAACGTGGACGTGGTAAGTTTAATCAGTATAGCTGAGTAGCCTTTGAAGAGAACAAGAGGAAAACATTGGGATGAACGTACCTGAACAACCTGTGGCTAATGGCTGGTTGAGATAAGATTTCTCAGTGTTCTACGACCAAATCCATCATTTCTCACACCAACTATCATCGTCTCACCCCGCCTCTCCACACCCTGAGTCGAGTGCAGAGTATTCTTCATCTCATAATAGATCTCGGAAGTGTCCAGGTCAGCTAGGGATTTGTTATGTGAAAAAGGGAAACATTATCGGCACAAATTACTTCTGAAAGAGCTACAAGGCAAAATATTCCAACATTTCAAGTTATGATCACTATACACACATAGGTACGAGTATTTATATATTGCACTGCATATACATTTTACAGCATGTGTGTGTGTGTGTGTGTGTGTGTGTGTGTGTGTGTGTGTGTGTGTGTGTGTGTGTGTGTGTGTGTGTGTGTGTGTATGTGTGTGTGTATGTGTGTGTGTGTGTGACAGGTGGATTAGTACGTAGGTTGACAATGCACAGAAAACTCTCAATTCAATAATGTTCACAGTACAAAAGTTCACAGGAAAGGCAGTTCATAACAGAGACGATTCTAAGTGGTTAAGTGCGACTATGAATGCGATCACTGTCATTAAAGTATCTGAGACCGAAAGCGATATTCTGAAGAAACGTGAGGAATGAATAATTCTAAATCACATCCAGGGCTAGCATCAAGTGTGGCCATCGCTGCTTATGTAACGCCTCAGAAAACAACTCAGAAAACAACTATGTATATTTTTCTTTATGTAATCAACTGTGCCGGAGAGAAAAGCAGTGTACACATGGAGAATAAGAATAATATAAAATTTACACATAAAAAAAAAAAAAACAAGAAAGAAAAGAAGAGCCCCCACCGTCTAAACCGGTTAGGCACGGCTCGTGAGAACCATCCTCACCAACCTCCTCACTTCAGGCGCCAATTGGATTAGAGCGAAGATTTCAAGTAAAAACCTTGTATTACTTCCAACATGAAGTCTACGGGGTCACAAATTTCCTCTAAATAGGGTCTTGAGTGTAAGAAAGTGTCCATACTTCCTTACCTTAGCTGGCTCCTTTCTGAGTGGCAAAGAGGTGCAAGAGGAGGAGGAGGAGTAGGAGAAGTAAATGGGAGCAGAGGAGAGAGAACGTAGGGGGAAGTGGTCTAGGAGATGGTGGGTGTTGGGGGTAGTGGTTTAGGGATGGTGGGTGTGTGGGAGCTGGTCTAAGAGATGGTGGGCGTTGGGAGAGTGGTAGGAAGCAGAGTGGATGAAAAAGCATACGAGGTTGATTAAGGGAATATGGTATTATGATGTGCCTTGCTTCTCTTCACTAACTGTCAGATGTTACGTTCACTTGGGACATGAAGGCAATGGTCTATAAATGAATGAATTTCAGTGCTGACTTGTTGTAATGATACTGTTGATTGTGAGAGTTAAGTGAAAGAAAGCATATTAAACGGTAGAATTATCGACAGACAGAGAGAGAGAGAGAGAGAGAGAGAGAGAGAGAGAGAGAGAGAGAGAGAGAGAGAGAGAGAGAGAGAGATTTTCTGGTGAAGTTTGTGGTCTTCTCTTTTCATTTTATATAACGCTAGAATTTATGTTTTTATTAGCATAACTTGTGTTTTCTTCCTTGTCCAATGCTGATTGTTATTTTCGACTTGAGAACCGTGAGATATAGAATACATTATACCCTTGCTTCTACGAAAAATAATGCTCAAGGCAAAAAAAAATTATGGATGAAATGATTCCTAACACGGACATGAATCATAAGGCCTTACATCACGGGGGCCATAAAGAAGGTAACGTATGAAGAAGACTAAGGGATTTCGGACTCTGCCTCATGTGAAAATAGAGTCCATAATGTAGCGAAACTTTATGGGTCGAGAAAGGTAACGTGATACAAAGCTGCCACCGGACTGTTTAAGATACTTCACAAGCTCCTAATAGAGTAAGCCACAGTCTTTTCAGGATCAACTTTGCTCATCCTTGTTAAATTTAAGACCAAGAGTAATAATGAATGGTGGATTGTCTGCTTCTACGTATGTTATATATAAAACTAATAATAGTTTCTGATTACCCACATTTGCCTATATCGATCTTACCTCATTTCAGAATCACCTTATAGGAGTTAGTGAATTTTATGAGATTAGTTAGAAGTATCCTTGTACCTTGCGTTATGTAAAAACTAATAATATTTTCTGATTACCCGCTCCTAGCCATAATGATCTCGCGTACTTCATCTTAATATCAGTTTATAAAAGTGAATTATTTGAGATTAACTATAAATATTCTGGTACTTTCGTTACACAAATCAAAATATAACGTCCACATCTTGCAATAACAATAGATTACATAAAAAGATGAACAAAATGTCCTTTTCTCAGTATCCCAGGTCTCCTCACCCTTGCTTTCCTTCTCTACCATTTATTACCACGCATCACACACTCCTGCCTTTCCTTTCTTACTCTGACCCACACAACGCCGCCTACACACCCTCTCTCTCTCCTTAACCAGTCGCACCCACATTTCCTGTCTTACTATCATTTGAAGCGTAAGAAGGAGGCAGCCGGATTCTAGTTAATAATTCAACAAAACAGGAGTGTATCATAGCTTGAACTCCTTGCAACATCGTTTCCCATGAATTAAATAGCAGCATCTACAGTTCTTATATTATGTGACGATTTCATTCTGATATTATAATGGATACTAAGAGTGGGTTATCCTGCACCCATATGGCAATACAAGGCGAAAATCAGATATATTTCAGTAGTTTCCAAGAGGACACTCCTCTTTATATGTATTTAATTTTCCCACTGCTACTTGGCACACATTTCCTATTCCTAAATCATAGATCACCTAAACATTTACTTTGGTTTTGCAGTCACCTCTCCTGGGTGCACTCTGGAAAATCTATCCTTTCAATCCATGTTCCTTTCTCGTGGGTGCTTTAAAGATATTATACACTGCTTTTGTTGTTATGAATTGCTGCATATCGCAGTAAAAAGGTTAAAGCGCCTCGTCTGCGTATCTCAAGACGATGAAAAGTGAACCTGTGAGATGTGTGCGCCAATACGAAGAGACGATGTAAATCTATTGTCGTTAGAGCTGTACATGATTTAGTAAGGGACAATACGGGTTGCAACTTGTATTGGCATTCACGTTTGTGCAATTTGTCGTCTGTTCTTGAAATACCCATATATATACTATTCACTGTCGTCTGCCCTTAAAATAGAAATACACTACTCGGGTCAAAGTAGGGATAATTTTAATACTGAGTTACGTTGCTGCAACATTAATGATATAGCACTGGTTGTGGTTACGAGATGCTACCATTCAGCCGCCAGTCGAGCAGTGCGCTACAGAGCCAAACTTAAGTTGTGGTGGTGGTGATGGTGAGGTGGAGAACGGAGCGGTGGAAGCCAAGTGACAGACTGGCGGGAGGCAATCAAGCGAAGGTGAAGGATGAGAAATTTACCAGTGTCCAAAATGAAGGCGTGACACAAAAGATTGATTTCTATAAGCTTCAGTACACGGGAAAACCATTAATTCGCAAATACAAATGAGGGGAACCCACGTTTTTATGTTGTATTCGGGAATATATGACGTCAACACATTTGTCTCTTTGTATCGATAATCTATTTACAACAAGGGGTATGCAAAAAAACCGAGAGTAATGGCCTGTAACGAAACGAACAGCAGTATTATGATGACAAAGCTTTGCGAGGCGCACTCACATTGCCTGATATTTCTTTTCCCAATACGCTTCATATTTTTCAGAAATGCAGTTTTCGCTCTCTTCGTATGCCTTTTTAATGTACGTAAACAGTTTTAAAGCTTATGTGTTCTCGTACTGTCATGAACAGGCAAGCATTTCATAATTAAGTTCCTCCTGGAATATAAATTTTGTTTTTGAATTCTTTAACAGTATTGATGATGATATGGTGGAGGTGGTGGAGAAGGTGGAGGAGGAGGGAGAGAAGGGGGCGGGTAGGAAGATGAGAATAATAATGATAAGGAAAATGATAGATGCCTTAAAAAGAATAATACCACTGATGAGGATGATTATGGTAAGGATGACGATGGTGGTGATAATGATGATACTAAAACAAAGAAAACGATGACGATAAAGAGAATGGAAACAGCTGGACCGTTCAAGCCTAAAACCTAGAGCCAGCCAGTAAACCACTTGCCCAGACACAGTTCGACAATCTTGAGTTTTTTCAGGTGATATGATTTACGGCCTTGTCACTGCCTTCTTGTCTAAAGTGCGGGGTTATCACTTTATCTTCCCATATTAACCCTATCGAATTGCATTAAGGGATGAGACGCCGACCATTAGACCAGCTTGGCATCCAGTACTAGTAGACGAAAACACGTACGAGAAGTTCCCCTCCCTCTCCATCCCAACACACAAACGATAAGGAATAGCAGTCATTTGGGAAACATTGGCAGTAGCAGGATCTGATAAGGACGCCATAGTGTATTACAAGAGTTCTAACCTTAGCTAACGAAGTTCTCCTTTCCATCTCTATGTTGTTTCGAGAGAGAGAGAGAGAGAGAGAGAGAGAGAGAGAGAGAGAGAGAGAGAGAGAGAGAGAGAGAGAGAGAGAGACCTTACAGCGAGCGAGGTTATCCATCAGCGAAAAAAACAGGAAAAAATAGGTTTACAGTGCATGAAATTCATAAAGTAGTTCTTTATTTCTCTCATGGAAAAGAAAAATAGGCAAGAGGCATTTCGTGGCAGGAACCTGAAGAAATAATGCGAACCTACTCATTACCGAAAACGAACTGGGAATGGCAGTACGTCCATGAAGTGATGTGTCACAATGAGGAGCGATAGGAAAGAGCCATTATGCGCACTACGTTATTAAATGGACCGTTTAATTTGTTGCCTTGAATAATTCCCTGTTGATTCACAGATGCGCTAGTGCAGGCAGGGTCGACGGAAACGTGATGTGTATAGGGTCTGATTATTATGTATTGTGGTGTACAGCATACTACTGTATTTTAGCCCGTGTGATAAAAAGAGGTAACAGTGTACGGGATATTTTTTCAGAGGAGGAAAAGAAGGAGAAAGATGGAGGAGGACAGTATTAACTCCTATAAAATGAAAAATAAATTAATCAAATCAAATCAATCAATCAATATACAACCGAAATTTCTTATGGGGGGTCAGGAGGAGCACCAACTAACCACCTGATCAATTAATTTAATAAACAAACTATGAAATATACAAACAAACAGAAATACAGACTCTACTCCGCAAAGAAGCGCAAGGGACAAGTGAAGAACAAGTGGTGGGGAGAAAGAGGTACGTAACATAGACTGGGAGATTGAAATGGGTAGAGTTCGAATGTTCTTACCGACTAGTACTGTGTCTAAATTTGGATACTACTCATAGCATGTTCTGGGATAAGTTTATGTGGTTTGCCTGTGCCTAATTTGCCTGCCTCTTTATAAGCTCTTATGGTATCTAGATGACGTCACTATATAACTATAAGAATCTGATATGTTAATTTACAATACCGCTAACTGCTCCACAACATCTCAGTTTTGTGGAAATCCATTATCCACCTAAGACGACCTTTAAAAAAAAAAAAAGTCGTGCTCTCGTCATATTTTATGTTTTTAACCTGGGCGATGATGGTGAATTAATTACGGATACGTGTACATGTATTGCAACTGTAATTCTTTCCGTGCCAGGAATACTATACCGCTAAATGATATTATATTTTTGTGTGAAACTTCGATCGCAGATTATATTTCGTAGGTTTTGAAAATGTGTAACTCTATTCATTTATTTATTTACATAATATATTAATAAAAGTAGTGACGGAAGAAATTATCTCAACAGGAATTGTTCACGTTTGAGGAAAGTATCATTTTCTTGGTAAAACTTCTAAAAACTAAACTAATTAACTGATAAAGAACACGTAAGGCAATAACAAATAACATGTTAGCAGCTAAGTTCACCCGGAAATAGAAATAAAAATTTACTTTCACTCAGTTCCTCTTTTACATCTAAAAAGAAAGAAAAATGTACCCAGAAAAATTGAATTGCGAAAAATAGTTCAGAGACGAATGATGACAGTTCTATTTACCCCGCACGTGCATCTTATCTAAGAAAAAAAAAGTCATTGAGGGAGAAGAGGGAAAATGTGAAATAGAAGCAAGATCGACCAACAAAATTAAATATTTGATTGTTGCAAGAGCATTACCTCAATAGAAGGACAAAGTATAATTACTCGGAAATACGCATACCATTTCCACTTTTACTTTTTTCCCTTCTTTCTACAGTGTCCACAAACATATACAGCATTTTGTCGCAGCACACGTTTGCTTCGAGTTTACGTGTACCTGTCCCTGAATTGGGCGGCATTAATGGACAGTTGTGCATGAAATTGATGACTGCCTGCGTGAATAAGTAATGAAGGCTCTAATGAATGCAAAAGAGTGTGGGCTTGTTAGTCGCGAGGCAGACCAGTCCTTAATACACGAGAATTTAAGAAGAAAAAAAATAAAAATTTGGGGTGATAACGGGGCAAATTTACCTGTAGCTTCGTCCACTTCATGGGTGGAGTAGTAGTAGAACCCGTGAAACCCTGAGATTCCTTACCGTGAAATCCTGAGATTCCTTATGACTTTTTTTTTTTTTTTTCAATGTAGGAGGGGCACCGGCCAAAGACAACAAAATTAGAAGGGGGAAAAAAAAAGGCCCACTGAAATCCCGGTCCCCATAAATACAAGTGCCTATTTTCAGCTGAGCGATATACACGTGTACTGGTGGTGAACATAATTGTATTACCGTTTAGTATCCCATAGAAAGTTGTGTAAGGGTTTATAATTAGCCAAATTTTGTCATAAAAGAGACAGTATCAGTCGTAGCATCAATTCACCGTTCACTCACCAATCCCATGAATACTTACGTTACTTGTTTCTCTGTTTACCATAATAAATACTAATCAAATGAGTAAATAAATGAGTCGAAACACAGTATAGAGTGAGAAATGTACTTGTGAATTATTATGATCTTTTAGTGACGGCGATTCATTAACTTGATCACTTTCCGGGACATTAATTAAACAAATGTACAATTTTCATGTGTTTAATAATCCCCTCGGAGTTCAAAGACTTTTCTCTTGTTATTAAATACAGAACGTTTTAGTATCACAATTGCAACACCATCCAATTTTCAAGTCAACCGCTCATTTTCTTTTTCTTTAACTAACTGTCCTAAGCTGCTGTTGATTTTTTTTTTCTCTCTCTCTCTCATTGTCCCAATATATAAAAGAAAAAAACTTAGTCCTTAATATGGTTGTTGAAGTGAAGCCTCGTGTTTTATTGTAATGTTACTAAATTGAGGCATAACTCAATTAAATATAGTAAGACCTCTTTATGTTCATTAGTGTTTCCTCATATGTCTTTTCCTATCACTTAATTAAATTTTTTTTTTTTTCCGAAGTCGACAAAACATTCCCGAAGTATTATTTTCCCCTTTAATATATTTCCTTCCACCTCTTGCATATTATGAGATTTCTCCTGTTTCCTATTTTCTTCCCTAGCATGTTACCAATTTTCATTACTTGTATTTCATCATCTGCTTTGTATTACTTGCTCTTTTTATTTATTTATTTATTTATTATTATTATTATTATTATTATTATTATTATTGTTGTTATTATCACTACCATCATTGTCGTTACGTTTCTTTTAATGCTTTTGTTGTTATCGTTGTTGTTGTTTACTTACTATCGAGTTAATGGAGGAATGACATACTGGATTCCCTTATTTCGAGCCCTTTCACGGACATTCGACAGAGAAAGCAGCGCTCTCTGTAATCCCCCAGACGCCGTATGACCTTCAATGTCTGGTGGTCGAGACAAAATCTTATCCATCTACATACATGATCGGAACACATCGAGACATCTGGCGCACAGCAACACCCTAGCAGTGTATTCAAGCGTACGTCAACAGAAAACCTCCCTCCCCACTGACGGGCCGCCTTCACAAAAATCCTTTTACATTTTCACGTCAATTCCCTCCGTTTTTTCCATTTTTCTCGTCTTTTCTACCAGACTTAAGAGCCAGCTGCCCTATATTTTCCTACTTCCTACGGCTTCCGCTTTCAAGAGAGGCGCATTGGCTCACCTACCTAAAGAACTTAAGCTGACTAGGGCTCTCTTGTTTTTCGTCGAGTGACACGAACGGAGAGTTTTGTTTCCCTCATGTTTATTCAGTCGATCTCTTTTCTATTTTTTTCTTTTACCTACAGAACTGAAAGCAAATGTAGGATGGAAAGTGGAAAGGAAACTACAAAAAAAAAAATACTGGTATCTTCCTTTGTGGCCGATCAGCAAAGTAACAGAAAGTAAAACAGAATAAAATAAAACGTGCTATTAAATCGATAGCGGGCGGGTACTCCAGCGGCTTTTTTTTCATTTACATTACAGTTCTCACCGTCTTATTTTCTCTTGAGAGTCCTTAAGGGAGGGAAGTTTTACGGCGTCCTTCTTAAGGGAGAAATCGATCACGTAGGTACAGTTTCAAGAGCGGAGACTTCGCGTCGCTAACATGTCCACAAAAAAATAATATTACTGGTGGTATAGGCTTTATAAGTAGTAATAATAATTGTAGAAGTTATTTTTGTTTTTGTTATTGTTGTTGTTGTTGTTGTTCCTGCTGTTGTAGCAAATAATAAGTATAGTAGTAATGGTAGTAGTTTAATTGTAGTGGTCATAATGTAACGACAGTAGAAATAACAATAGTACTAATAGCAGCAACAATAACAGCACCACCATTAACATGAGTGCTTGTTGTTGTTGTTGTTGTTGTTGTTGTTGTTGGTGGTGGTGGTGGTGGTGGTGGTGGTGGTGTGCGCGCACCCAACAAAGAAAAAGTGATTGAAATGACTACATCAATCGTATATCCAAACCAGCAATACTGGTTCCTTATTACACATTACTTTCTCTCTCTCTCCTTGAGATCAACATGCTCAAGACTATCGCAGGTCCTCAATCTCATGAAAAAATCAGAGAACATGCCAATGGATCGTGTTGGAAGCGCTGTGTGAAAAAATTAGCAGGTAAGCAAAATGAGCAGACAATAGCTCGGAGAGGCACAGGTGCTGAAATAATGATAAGACGAGAGCCATCATGAAACCAGTGCTGGAATACGAGAAACAGGTGTTGGCAGACCTAACAGAGTCCGTGTGTGTGTGTGTGTGTGTGTGTGTGTGTGTGTGTGTGTGTGTGATCAGCCTGGGGTGCAGCATCACTAGTTCCAAAACCAACACACTATTTTCAAACACAACCATTACACCTCCATCTGTCCAGCCTGGGGTGCATAAGAACATAAGAACATAAGAAATAAGGGAAGCTGCAAGAAGCGACCAGGCTTACACGTGGCAGTCCCTGTATGAAATATACCTACCTATTTCCATCTATCATCACTCATCCCGCAACCCCATACACTACCTTCCCACACCACTCTTAAACCTCCATATGTCCAGCCTGGGGTGCAGCATCACTAATCCTATAACCTTCTTCCCACAATACTTTCTGACACCTCCCCCTACAACTCCATCTGCCTAGCCTTGGGTGCAACGTCACTCATCCCACAACCCTCCCCCCCACCACCTTCCGAGTTGATTTCAATATTTTTATCTGCATTTAGACTATAGTTTTCTTGTATTTCTATGCTTGTTTAAGATCCGATGTTTGGTTTCTATGTGCGTATGCAAGAAGCGATTTATGTTCAACAAAGTGTAAAATACCATTTTCCTTTGACCATTCAAGCAATTTATTGTGTGACTTTTTAATAATTTGTGGTCAATAAATCATCTATCTATCTATCTATCTATCTATGTATCTATGTGTGTGTGTGTGTGTGTGTGGGTGTGTGTGTGTGTGTGTGTGTGTGTGTGTGTGTATGTGTAATATAGATAATACTGATTAGTCATGGTGAATCATATTACAGTTTCAAAGCCACTCTTGAAAATCTGGTCATGCAAGCGAAATTCAGAGGTTCACGTTGGTGATAACGAGCAAACACGCGTACAAATCAACTACACAATTCTGCAACACAACCTCTTCACAAATATTGAATCAAAACTACCCCTTTTCATCGAGTAAACGATAACTCTACTACTTAAAATTACTCATTCTTGGGATATTATTGAAACGTTTTCATACATATGCTTATTATCAATGTACTGAATGCACGTCACACACTCACAGAGTCACAGATACTTAAAGAGGAGTAGATAATATATGTCTCAGATGTTAATAATGAAATGTAACTCTGAACCACTTATATGCAAGATAAAAAATTAAACAGGATATTGCCTATGTTTGTTCGTGTGTTTATGAGAGAGAGAGAGAGAGAGAGAGAGAGAGAGAGAGAGAGAGAGAGAGAGAGAGAGAGAGAGAGAGAGAGAGAGAGAGAGAGAGAGAGAGAGAGAGAGAGAGCAGATCAATCAAATTATTGTGATTCACCACGGATATGAATGTTGTAATTTTTGTCTACTATACAACAAATTGATAAAAAATAAATAAATGCACAAGTAAATAAATATCACAATTAGGTAAATTAACCACGTGACCTACATCATGCCAGAAAATTTTAAAACTTACTAAATGATAAAGGTAAACGAAGAACAGAGATTACCACGCCTTAAAAGAAGAGAAACTAAATCTGTACATTTCTCTGACAACAATACTGGCAATTTTTCCCAGCCAGTTTAGCTTGTCAGGTGCGCACAGGTGACCGAAACAGAACAAAGAAATACTACTCGTAGCTGTGATGTTTTGTAATACATGTAAATGTGAAATAAATTGTACACAAACTTATATCATATTTGCAAAAACTAAGCTGAAATTTTTACATTACTATAGTTTGTAACACTGAGTTAGTGCGGTTATTTGAATAATATTTTGGTGTATGAGCACTTAGCAGTATGGAAGCAGGGGCTAATTCCCTACAACTTTTTAGACACACCTTTTACATATCAGTCTCTTAAATAGTTATGTAGCTTAGAAAAGACAGCATTTACCTATTCTCCTTTTTTTTTTTTCTGAATGCTATGCAAATAAATATTTCACAGAGTAATGAACGTTTACGAGGAACGAGCATTGCACTCAAAATGTTAAATGGAGTCAGTATTTCTACAGACTGACCAAGGATCTATGCATTTCGTGTTTCCCATTACTTTTCTTATCTGTCCGTAACTCCACGGGTCACGGTTACTAGTTACTTGATGGTTGTACTGGTCAAAAGTTAATGTTTATAAAGGACATGCAAATAGTATTCCATCTTTTTTTTTTTTTTCATCATAACTTTTTTTTTTCAAATATATATGAATCTTAAAATGTTGGTTGCGCTACCACTGACTATGCGAACTACTCCATTTGTATATCTCGTAGAATTTGTATATTAGTAGAATTTGAAATTACATTAAACTTACAGTATATTAAATTATCTTTTCATTACCAGAATCTTTAACAAGCTTTAGCTTTTTTTTTTTTTCTTAGGCGAGCATGGCTTTTCCTGTAAAGCTTACGCGCCTTAAGTAACCTTTGAACATCGCGTTTTTTTTTTTTTTTATGTTCTACCATTTTTATTTCATTCTATTTATTCATTTATTCATTTATTTATTTATTTATTTTATTTTTTTATCTATCATAGTAATGAATAAGCTCTGAAGTTCATTAATGTGACAAATCAATTCCGCTCCGCCACTGCGAGAAGCTCTTGGAAAGGTGCACGTGCTATCCTTGGATGACACTAATTAAAAACTGAAGAACTTTTCATTATAGATGTAACTTTCTTGTTTCCTGTTTGGGTTTATCGAACTAATACAACTTTCTTGCCTGCCCTTCTCATCGAGGGGCAACTTAAAAACCAAGAAATATGTTCGCTTGAGAGAAGACTTTGATAAACTAGCTTTCTTTAGTTATTTGGCACATCTAAGAATACTTGCTAGACAATATTTCATCGTATTCCTTTTGTTCGCGTATAATTTTTGAACCAAAACAATATACGGAGAAGACCGGAAGAAATAAAACACATTTTCATTTAACTTCTAACTGATCATCAGTGGTCCATCAGTGGTGGTAGTCTTCACAATAGTTATGCTACTTCATCACTAAACTCACAGTAAGTACCAAAAGAATTATATACATCAAATTGTATCTCGGTCGACCATTTTGATTTGTTCTTTTTTGTTGGCCTATGCCAGTGCCCATTTATATTTGCGTAAAATGAACAAGAGAATTCCACTTCTTCCTGTCCTCTATACCATATTGTAATAAGGACCTGTTAAAAGACGCCATTTCGTGAGGGAACGTGACTGCCAGACTCTATAGCGTACGCAAGAAACAGGATTACACCTACCGACACACGCACACACGTGCTCATACGCCTACGTCCTCACCGCCACCCGTCCTCTTCTCTCCTGCTCCCCTTTACACACACGGAAGCTTTCACAACTTCGGCATTGAATTATAACTCGTAGCATCGTTCATCTAATTTTCAAAAATAAATTCGTGTATTTACACTTCTGTGCATCTGTTCATTCGAGTCATTCACCATTAAATCTTTCCTTTATAAATACATGCTATATAGTGAAACTCCGCTCATTTTATGAAAAAAAAAAAAAGTACGAGTTATTCCTTTAACTTTTAAACCTAAGAATTATGCGTGTGAAGTGGTTTTTACATATAATCACCACAGCAATGAGCATTATGCACGATATATACACACTGAATAACACTAAATCAACACTTTTTTTTTTAGTTACACACCGGGCTCGCCATGACCGCCGCGGCCCCTCATCCCTGCCCTTCCTGCATGGACAATAATTTTGAATATGTATCATCAACGTCAACATTTTACGGCCACTTACACGTCTGCGCGAGCGTCCGGCGGCTGCTCAACGACAACAGCGCAGTCATGTTTATTTTTCTCCCTTTTTCGTACCTTTACTTAGTACTTTCCTCACACTCCCACACCGTCTCTCTCCCGACACCTCCCAAATCTCCCTCGACCTGCATCAATTAATCAGCGCCGCTCACCACACACCTGTCCTCTCCCACTGTTCCACCACCTGCCCCTTTCTATCCCACCTCGGTCCACCCAAGCGTAGGAATCCATCTGTGTCCACCGCCGTGTCCCTCATCCATTAGTGTCATTCTTGCTTAATACTTGTCACACTGATTAAGTTCACTGTGGAAACTGTCCCAGATGTTTACAATATTGCGCCCCATATTATCATGCGTCCGGCAAAAATAGTCTGCATGATTATGTCGAGCTGAGTTTATGAGGTAATCCAGCCTTCTGAGAGACAGGAGACAAATCAAGAAGACTAAGGTAACGAGCCTCAAATTACGTCATGAATAATGCTTAATAGTGCAATTAACAACACCTGCCGAGGGAAAAGGATGACACGATGTTGATCTAAGGAAAAACATAACCATTTCGTTTATTTTTACCTGACACGTGTGCGCCTATCACTGCGCCACCGTAGTAATAGTCGTGGTGATTATTTATGTACTCGCTGCCTTCACTGTGGATCGTATACCTCACAGTTATCGGGGTTTCCGGGAATGTCCAATTATAATCGGCTTTGACGGCGTGGACAGCATCGTTATCATGTTCCACAACGACATCAGCAACAATTACAACATCCCAATCAATGTCAGCAACGGTAATACTTGTAAAACCAACATTATTGCCATTATTATAACCATTGATTGCTACTAGTGCTACTATTACTATTACTATTTCTACTACTACTGTAGAGAATGTTTTACCTAAATTCACCTCACGTTTCCAGTGCACATCGCAGCACATTACTGGAAAATGTAGAAATAGAGCACATAAACATCATGACTTTACTATATCCAACATTATTCTACATCATCATCATCATCACTATCTTCCCCGTCACCATCATTAACAACAACAACAGGCTCCATTGAGTCTACCATAATCAGCCTCCCAGTATGGGTCCACTACAGGACAAAGGCTTGCTCCAATCTACTCCACTCATCGCTGTCGGCTGTCTGGCCATAGCTAGGGTGTGGGGATCATGATTGGCGGGGTGGGGGAGGGTTAGGTCAATATCACGCCACACTGGTTTAAGACGCCTTGGCGGAGGAACGTATATACAGCCGTATTCATGGGAGCTCCTCTATGGTGATGCTGATGGCCTGTCCATATTCATATATGGTGATATTTGCATGGAGCTTTTGAACAATTGTGATAGATTATCGCCCGGTGCCACCCAAACGAAGACCTCTTACGAAAAAAAAAAATAAAAAAATGTAATATATAAAAAATATCTCTTTCAAGTCATTTTTTTTTCTTTTTATATAATAATAGTTTCCACGATACAAAATTAGATGTAGATATCTTGTTTATAGGATCAAGTTGAGCATGCACCCTAATCTGTGATGACGAAAAGTATAATACGTACTCATGCACAATTTTGTCAGGATTTTCGATAACTTTCTCCATTGTAACACTACAACCACGAAAGCATGAATGCATTACGTAGGTCTGTCGCAATTCCGATGGTGTTCTTTGCATCGTGCTGATTCAACTTGCAAAGTATTATGAATCCTTAGTACGACTGCCTAGCAACACTATCAACACTACTACATCATTAAGCAACCATTTACAAAGCATTATGTACTAGATACTAAAATGCCAAAGATGCTCTGAATTACATCATGTCACTAGACTAAGGTAAATATAGTAAAATAATACCTCACTTGTACAAAATTCATAAAATAAAATCGCCACATTACATTCTCGTCAGACCACACCACACCGCACCGCCAAACATAGCAATGAAGTGTTAAGGTGTTTAATAGTAGCTCTTAACACCAACACACCTTCACACCATGCTCCTCTGAGTGTTAGCAAGATCAAGCTATTGTATCGATTTCACAGCAAATAATTAGTGTGGTAAACTGAGCATGTTATCAGTTATTGGTGTCTTGACTCTTACTGTACATCTGCCTACAGCGAAACCGAGCAGCCTATTTCCTGCTGGCTATCCCCCCTTATATCGGAAGGTTAAAGGGGGCCATACTCGTGGAGCGTAGGCGGTGGGCTGGTAGCGTTACCCAATATAGGGATTTAGTATATGGAGCAAAATGGCCAATTTCTTCCTAGTTCCTTCCTAGCCATTGGTGGATCAGCGCCCATTTTTAAGGGTGGTTGAATTTAGGAACGTACAATCACTCGAGGAAATGTAGACTGTAAGACGAGATTAGAACTCAGGATCGCTTTCTATGCAATGGGAGAGCGTTCTTGAAAAAAATATTTTACCTACAACGTCACAACAGGAATATATTATGTAACGCCACACGCAATACTATTATATCACACTTCAAAGCAGCTCTACAAAACAAGCCACACACACACATACATACACACACACACACACACACACACACACACACACACACACACACACACACACACGGATACACGCACGAAAACACCCACACACACCATACCAAGGGACGTTATCACACAAACCCAATACTGTTCATTCATCCTGCCCGTGCACACTTTCATTGCATCACACCACTCACAATAACAACAACAATTCATCACATATAACTACTAGCAAAACATACACACACGAAAAACACATTACTCATACCATATACACAACACAATACACACACACACACACACACACACACACACACACACACACACACACACACACACAAGGATGAAAAAAAGAAGGGACATTCATTCCGCCAACTAATTTCCCTTTTGTCCCCAGAGCCTCGGGAAATTGGGTGTGTAGTCCCAATGCTCATGGGTTGATCAGCTTATAGACCTTTTGTAAGACTAATGTAGTTTCCCTTCACTACAACAGAACATAGTACCATACTGCTACCATACAATACAACCCCCCCCTCTCTCTCTCTCTCTCTCTCTCTCAGTTTCCGAGCTAGGTTGAGGTTTATGGTATAGCTTCACTCCATGTCAAAAGGGGAAATTGCTTACGCACAAAAAGAAGAAAGAAAAAAAACGCACTATGGCTTCGATTTCGTTATAGATTTTATTCCACTATGTACGGTGTGGTGTATGGGTTGTCACGAGCATTCCTATTTCGATTCCTCTTTTTGGTTTTATGAAAGAAGTGGTGGTAGTAGTGGTAGAAATAGTAGTAGCAGCCGTAGCAAAAGTGGTGGTGTTGGTGGTGGTGGTGGTGGTGGTGGTAGTAGTGTTGGTGGTGGTGGTGGTAATAGATGTTATTATTGCTGTGTATTCAAAGAGAGTCTGACGAAATCAAATAAGAAAAACAACATCGAATGGTAGAAAATAACGCACGTGTTTATGAACAACACACAACAACAATTCGAGAGCAAAATGTTCTATAAAATATTTAGTCGGGTAAAAAAAAAAAAAAAAATATGCATCGGCACTGGCGCGTAAAGGGAGATGGGAGGAAAAAATAGGGGAAGTACAGCACGCCCCAAAAACAGCAGCGGTCGACCTTGCTTTTAAATAATGTGTGTACATCCAACCTAACATGAGTAATTTAATGAAAACCACACCCCACGCACATGTAAAAAAAAAAAAAGAAAAAAAAAATGGAATAATGCATGTTTTACTCTTTTTTTTTCTTTGCTTTCGATACGTGCCTAGTTTTTGGTAGTTTGCACGTTTTATTATGATTTTTGGATGGCCAGTTTCATGTTCAATTTACTTTTCTTTTTTTTTTTCTTAATGTTTTCCAAGCGCCTTTAAAGGAATTAAGTGTCCTGCAATATACAGTTTCAATCATAATCGTGCACATTTTGTTCGTTTTCCATTTGTTGTATCTCCTTATGAAAAACACGTTCAGATACAATGACGAAAAATTAAATGATGAAAACTTCATAAATATTTTACATGATTTTACTGTAAAAAAAAAAAAAAAAAAAAAAAGAGTTGTTATTAATTGGACAAAATTGCGCATGTGTGCGTAAATGCGTGCCTGCATGCTTCAGTGTGTGTGTGTGTGTGTGTGTGTGTGTGTGTGTGTGTGTGTGTGTGTGTGTGTGTGTGTGTGTGTGTGTTTAATTCCGTGTTTAACAAATAGTGCAACCAAATTATATCGAATTGTTCTACCGATTATGCAGAGTCAGGACGAGTTTACATATACATATACTACATTACTTTTTGCAACGTATTAGCAGAGGTCAACATCTCAGGAGTTCTTACATACAAGAAACAAACATTCTAGTTCCTTACGGTGAACTAATGCTAATTCTGACGGCTCATATTTTCTTGAAATATAGGTGGCACCCTAAGTGTGTGTGTGTGTGTGTGTGTGTGTGGGTGGGTGGGAGTGTGTGTGGGTGGGTGGGTGGGTGGGTGGGGGAATGGGGATTATCGACGTCGCTGGCTAGCCAATGCGAATCACAGAATAGTTGCAAGCCCTCTGGCTAACCAGGTGGAGAGAAACAAACCATTCCTGAACGAAGCCTCAACACTAATGAAAACAAACCAGTATAATCACCCAATCACGTGATATCGACTTTAGTAGCCAATAAAAGTTTCTAAATGTTTTTGTCGTGTAGATGCTCATCCTATTTATAATGTATACAATAAAGTCTCTTTTAACTTGTTCGAAGGACAACGAAGAGAAAACCTGACTACTCATAATTTGTGCCTGAAGAGAAAACAGGAAGAGAAAACGTGCACTAAGGGCCAGACGGGAGGAGAGAGAGAGAGAGAGAGAGATGGCGGGGTTTGAAGATGAGAGTACAGGAAGGCTAGAAAAAAGGAGATGAACACCGTCACACCTTCCATTCTTTTACCTGACATCCCACAAATCAACAGCTATCTCACCAGCTCCTAGCCATTACATCATAATAATCTCCTGGCAGATATCGAAAAATTAAAACCCAACAACTTGTTAACTAATTTCGATAGGAAGCATTCGTTAGAAACAAGGCATTCTTTCTGAGGAGAGAAAACAGAACAACCACAAGACAATGAAGAATAAGATAAAGTAAGGTAACATCCACACCAAGCTGGATCAGTTTGTTTCACCCTTTTCACCTTCCTGTACCTGTTAATTCTTTCAGCAGAGCATCATGTCACCTCACGAATTAAACTGACTGGTGTTTTTGGCAATCGTTACTGCGAACATTCACGATAAGATTCACGATAAGCACTTACGTATACATTAGGTACGCAAATGAATACTTAATGCATCCTCTTCCTTATAATCTAACCGTTCTACTAATAAAAGGAAAGTATAAGGAAAGAAATAAAGCTTAAATTTTACTTCGGAGCACAGCACTGAATTGGACTTTCATAATTACCCATGTTGAGGACGAGGAAGGAGGCAAATTAGCTCAAATCCCAACCTTTATGACCAGGTGATCAGGTTACTATATGGTGGCCTAATTACCTACTCCTGGGAGGTCGAGAGTATGGTTATGGAGTGAACTACGCACTAAATGGTCATTAAAGCGATGAGAGAGAGAGAGAGAGAGAGAGAGAGAGAGAGAGAGAGAGAGAGAGAGAGAGAATTTTCATACAGTGGGGATATTGAGATGTTTACTTTATATTTTCCGTGTATATATATATATATATATATATATATATATATATATATATATATATATATATATATATATATATATATATATATATATATATATATATATATATATATATATATATATATATATCGATAATGTTTCAAATAATTTTTCCAGACCGCTATGTAATATTCCTATAACCACTGCCATATACATTTCCTACACAAGAACGTAAGATATTTTACTCGAATACGAACACAAACACCCACCCACCCACCCACCCACACACTCACATACACATAGAAGGAGCAATACGAAGCAAGAACATCTACTTCATCTTAAGTTATCCTACGAACGCAAAAGAATATTTTGGTACTTTGTCAATAATGTATTCAATCAAAAAAAAAAAAAAATTGAATTAAGGCACTTTTCCCCATATAATGTGATGTGTTACTCGTGCAGATCATATCATAAGCCGAAGGAAATGCCTCGTCTTTCTTTATTCCTTCTCTTATCCAGTAAATAAAGGCGCGTGACAGGAAAACAATTTTAATGGGTGTCCAAGGGGGGTGGGAGACGAAGCTTCTGACAAGGAGTTCGTATGTTTAGCTTTACGTTTGAAAGCCCATCACTGTTATTTTGCCAAAATCGAAGTATTGCAGTTACTTGTAGTTCAGCCTGCACGTTTGGCATGAGCGAGAGTGAAAAAACAAGACATTTCCGGCGGCTTTCCATGTGTGCCTCACCCTGACATTAATATAAAATGGGAAAATGTGCTTTTGACCGAAGACTCCATTAGAAACAGAAAGTACCAAATTATAAAAGAAAAAAAATAACACTAAACAGCCAAAACAATACTCACGGGTATTACTGAAGCCCAGCCGCCTCCGTGTATCGCCTTTAGGCACAGCGGTCTTCCATTCCTTTGTGGCAGTGATGGCGGTGCTGTGGTAACCGAAAAATGCCCACGACACCATGCCGAGTGTGCATGCCGAAACCGTCACGGAACAAACACATCGCAGGTATAAGGTAAGAAAATGGCACGTAATTTACTCACCGCGGGAAGCATAGGAGGCCGAGGATGGATGGTGCCACAGGTGGTTGTGCCTTACTTCCCGTGTAAATAGGACCGAAATACGTTCACAAGAGGCACAAATTCCAGAAGGTACGAAGAAACAAAAACAGGTTAGAGAATATACTTCCAGCTGTTGACACCATGACGACTTCTAAGTTACTGATAAAATATGGCGCCGCAGGACCAGAGGTGGCGGCCTGTCATTATTGGAACCTGACATTATTGAAACCCAATTGGAATCTTCCATCTATTCATTACTGAAACCTCTTAAATATTTACAGTGCTTGCCACTACAATATCTTAAAGGGGTTACCAATACACATGCCAGGGTAAATGGAGTAATTATTGAGAGAAACGACTACCTTTGACTTCGACGTGGGGGTCTTCTGAAAGAAAATGAGCGACGGGGGACTGTAGAAAATGCAAGTACTGAAAGATGAGCTACGGCTTTTTGGTACATAGAAATAAATCTTGCGGAAAATTGTTTCGTGAGGCTAGATATCGCTGTGGACCATTTTGCCAAAAACTAAAACATAAAGACTTTCTCCACACACTTAAGGGGCATCCACACACTTATGTCTGGTGCATCATTCACGGAAATTTTAATGAAATTTTACGTTTCGGAAGTTACTATTAAAGAACTTCCACCAAGATCTGAATTACGGTCGGATTGTACGTTGGCCATGGAGACACCAACGACAGACATGAAAATACTGTCTGCACGTGTTATTGTTTGCGAAACAGAGATGATCTTTACTCTTCAACGTGGAGGGTATGGATAGAAAGCTTGGCAGATCCTAGATAACCACAAAATTTTTGTTCTGGCTGCTAATATCTATATCTATCCCTCTTAGTATTTCAAACATCCTCTAAAGATACGCTTCCACGTTTGTCTGCCTTATTTTCACACAACATTTATGCAACATTGCTGGTCTGTCACGGGTTACCACCACGTATCATCAACACCACGCAAATAGACAAGAGTGTCCGTTAATTAAGTTATCAGGAAGGTGTGACTCATTGGTTTGCAGGTTCCCGTACCCTGCCCGCGTGCCTTTGTGTACACCATCACCACAATTATTTCACCTTTCATTCCACCATCACTGCTTCCACTACAGCTATTTGTAGAGAAAAAGGTGTTTATGATGTAAATATTCTCTCTCTCTCTCTCTCTCTCTCTCTCTCTCTCTCTCTCTCTCTCTCTCTCTCTCTCTCTCTCTCTCTCTCTCTCTCTCACTTACTTAACGTAATCAATATAATCACATAATTAAATATTCAATGTAACTAGAACATATGCACATCAGGAACGTTTGCACATACTTGTTTCCGTGACCAATAGCGTGGTCCCTTTCTATGGCCAAGACCTTAATGAGTTTCAGGACAAATTACATTCGTAACCTAAATTAATCTATCCTCAACAAGTCACCAGAGGGAATGGAACAGAGCGAGTCCAAGAGAAGGATACTAATTTCACGTGTATGGTGCATCTCTGTTCTAAGATATTCGATAAAATATAAACGAAGGTGAGGGAGGGAGAAGAAACAAACAAATACTAGTCATCTGAGTATACCACCCGAGGTATGGATATTTGCGTGACACAAGAGCTTTGTGAAAATTGTGTTCCTTGCATAACTGCGCACACCCAAAGGATGAGTAACTACTAATACGCCAGCCTTGACCTTTGTGATCCACAGAGGTTGAAAGAGGTCAAGGTGTACGAAAAGAAGTGGAGATGAGAGAGAGAGAGAGAGAGAGAGAGAGAGAGAGAGAGAGAGAGAGAGAGAGAGAGAGAGAGAGAGAGAGAGAGACTTGAATGGATAAAAGGGAGGTGCTGGTGGACGTCTTGCAGATGGAGAAAGAAAGAAAAAGGAGGAAAGGGAGTTTGTGGATGAAAGGTAAAAGATGACAGAACGAACTGTAGCTTAGGGGAGTAAGAGGGAGAGGAAGAATGGAAGGAAGTCTGATGGCTGAGGTGAGGAGAGATAAAGGAACAAAGAGACATTTATAAAAGGGTGAGACAGGATTTGTAAAGGAAAGCGACAGAGGGAGTGTCTGAGACAAAGAGAAGGGAAAGAAGGGGTGAGATCTGCAAGTAACGCTTTTCTGGTTCTTATGTATACAGGTAATTATAGATAAAACGTTCTGAGTGTGACTGGTGACAGTTGCTTTGTGGTAGCGAGGCGGGTTATCCTTTATTGTGGATAAGGTTCCCAGGTGAAGCCAACAATTACAAGTGCATCAAATCAGGACGCTCACGATTAATGTTTCTTTGCCTTGACTTGAAATTTAGTTGATATTCATAGGAATTCTATCAGTGGATGGGATGTTTTACCTGTGGCTGACCCAAGTGACAGGTGTCCGTCAACGTCAGAACAATTTGTGTTGTATTTCATCAGACCTTTGCCGGATAAGAGTTGACAGTTTATTTTACGATTGCATGAATCTCTTTCCACCAACCAGGGGCGCTTTGCTTGCCTGTGTGGTCAGGAATGGAGGGAAGCTTCTAAGAGAGAGGAAATAAAGATAAATCACCACTGAGCTAGGGCGGTGTAGATATCCAGGGAAATAGCTCTTGGGTGCATATGGAGAGAAAGGTCACGTACTTAGATCTCTCCACCGCTAAGCACTCGCCAGCATTTCATAATTTGGCATTCCACAAGCATAGATAGACCAGGCTTGTCTTCAAATATTCACAGAACTCTATTTATATATACATTTTTTCCACATGCTTCATTTGCAAGAGAAATGCCTCCACAAGTAATTTCGCATTCTCTTATTCATGCAGGTTGATAAAGCGTAACAAACATTCCATCGCAATTGACTATTCATTCACTCTAACTCAATATATCTCTCCATCCCTGTCTCAACACTGGACATTGTCTGGCGATCCATTCCATGCAAGTTAACATCAAGTATTGTATTGTCACTCATTCACACCCGAGTATCATCTGTATTTCGGGCATTCCATCCATCCACACGCTCCACCAAATACTGCCAAGCGTCTCTTGCTCTCAACACTAATTCCAACTCGCCATCCAAACCTTTCTTACTGAGCCTTTCATTTCTTGGCTACATTTCCCACATAAACAGTAGCATTCAAGGTGTTTCCCACTGGTAGGGTGATGTGATATGTCGGTGATGGTGTGGTGTTGTCGTTGGAGTTTCTCGTCGTCTTGCTTTTTATTCTTTATCCCACTCATTTTTCGTGACTTTATCTCTACCTACGTACTCCTTCCTCCTTGGCAGCGTTCTTTTTCCAAGTAAGTGTCATGCCAATGTCACAGTTTGCCAGACACATTACCAACAATGAAAACAACGAGAGCAAACTATAATATAAAGGTAATTCATCTCTGGCCTAACCTAGATCTACATGATTGACCTCAGATCTCATTATACTTGTAATACTTAAGAGTTAAAATCATAGAAAACGTGTGGCTGCTATCACCAGCCACCTTCCACCTGCGGAGTAACTTACTAGTAATTTTTTTTAAATGTTAAAAGATCTTTTTTCTCGATGAGTAAGCCGAATTTTTCCTCCTTTCAAGTCAATTTAGTTCCCGAGTTATTATTAACATCGTCTTACGAATAGAATGAACAGACACAAGGGACGTTAAGTAAGAAGGAAATTACCGAGTAGGTAACTTTTAATCAAGTTGTAGGTTGCGCAGCTCCGCCTACCCCTGTGCCTCAGAGCCGTCTCGTTCTGGATGAACTAGAAACTGTGGCTTGCGAGTGTTTATACGTAACCACACCGCCTACTGCACTTCTTCTCACTCCCCTGCTTTCATCTCTATCGCAACAAATCACTACATAACTACCGAAGTACAGAGTCAATTCCACCAAACCACACAACCGAAGATTCAACTAGAGCGTTAAGTCGTCAGTCAGAAGCCTCATCCTGTCTCGAACCACACGAGTCGAAACACCACGAGGCTCAGAGTGACCGCGCACGTAACGCTCTCCCTCTTTGCCAAGGAAGCTTGCTTGCCCCCGGCAGTCTGGCAGTGAAGAGCGCTTAATGACTCGTAAGTACATTACACATCCACACTCGTTGGTTTTTAGCATCATATTAACTAATGAAAACAAACTCTCTCTCTCTCTCTCTCTCTCTCTCTCTCTCTCTCTCTCTCTCTCTCTCTCTCTCTCTCTCTCTCTCAGAATCCGTTTAATAACTTCTTATATCCTATCCTCCATCTTTTCCACTCTCACCCCCTTTCCTCAATCGTCAGCATCTATTTTTTTTCTCTCTGAAAATAACATATGTATGACATACACACAAATATCTTGGGACGCGCACGTGTTCATAATTTTCCATAATGATTCCATGGTATAATTACAAGAAGATAAGCGAAAAAGAAAAGTGTGTGTGTGTGTGTGTGTGTGTGTGTGTGTGTGTGTGTGTGTGTGTGTGTTTTGGCTGGATTTGGTACAGTACTGTTTTGCACCTTTCCTTGACAGCCCATTCGAACCAGAGGGGCGGAACACCAGATAACATCAGACATTTTGGAGGAAGAAATCCTTACCTACGAGATAAAGTTGTAGCAGGAAAAGAAAGTAGCACGCCGAGGCACAAACACTCTCTCTCTCTCTCTCTCTCTCTCTCTCTCTCTCTCTCTCTCTCTCTCTCTCTCTCTCTCTCTCTGGGATGTGGGCAAAAAAAAATATTACGATGGAATCACTGCTGAAGGGCCTCCGGGCATCAATAAGCCTTCCAGGTATTGCTAACAGGAAGCAAACCTGGTGTACGTGAGCAGTTTGAAAAATTCACTTCCTTCCTTCTCCCTCTGGTGGTTTGACTCCCACCACGTCGTAGTAGGTTTACAGGAAACGGCCGTGTCAACACTTTTTTTCCCTCCTTGTGCGCCAGTAATCCCCAATGAGTAGAAGGGCCGTGGCATTGTTGCTTGTTTTTCAGTTTACTGGTAAGAAGAGATAGGTTTTATATATCAGACTAGCGGCAGTTCCTTTACGCTTTTCGTCAGTGAAGTGCATAACCTAATTCATCTCACAATAGGTACGAATGATTAAGCTGATGTATGTCAATAGATTAGTTAAATGAAATATAAAAAAAATCAAGCAAATGGAAGATTATTTTTTTCATAACTCATACACGCACACGCACGTACATGTACATAGCAAACACACACACATACACACACACACACACACACACACACACACACACACACACACACACACACACACACACACACACACACACACACACACACACACACATCTCTAATTAAAGAAAAAGAAAATTAAAGAAAAGAACAGAACACAATTTTTTGCATGTCAAAATGCCATTTTTTGTGATGTTCGCTAACCACACTGGTAATCAGTGAGCAGAGCCACTGATGACAGGAGGGTGGAGATCTGATTCAGAGAACTAGATGAGGAGATAAAATGTTTTGCTTGTTTGAATTGGAACAGACAGGCAGGCGACACCAATATGTCTTTCTCCTACATTGGACTCACGGAAGCAGAGCATGATGATAATGGTATATGATTATTTATTAATCTCTTTATTTACTTATCATAGTCACCATTCATCAAAATGTATACTGACATTCATTTGTTTTGCAATCGTGTAGTAATTAATATTCTTACAACTTTAACGAATGTTTCAATGAGAAGAATGATCTTTGTTCTTTTATCTTCAGGTGCGGGGAAACATTGAGTGTCTGGCTCACGTGGACTGTCGTCTGGCCAAGCTTTTATGGCAGAGTACGATGGACTGAACCACGCTGAGTGCTTAATGTGACCCTCCAGCCAGCGCCTCCACTACATCACCGGCGACTGTCCTTCCACTCCTGCAGGGACCACCACGACCGCCATCACTGGCCATCGCTGGAGAAAGGTAAATGAGTGCTATTGTTGAGGTTTCAAATTTCCAATGAAAACAGTAGATCAGGAAATAACTGAATGTTCGTTTTTGGTCGTTGTTTATCATGTGTTACATTTATTTATCTAGCTTGTCAGTCACCGAACCAGGACGCATTTCTGTCTTAAACCGCAAAATTTTGAAATTTTCCAGACATTGCTTATACCCGTGATGTGCAAGACATACCATGGGTGGAATATGAAGTGAGAAATATTGCTTAATCTTCGCATTCTCCCACTTTAGTAAATATTAAAGAAAATCAGCAATGTCAAAAGCAAATTTCCTGCTGTTATTGTTCTTGTTTATTTATTCATCCCGTTTATGGGTTAGGGTTTGACAGATTCATATAATTTTGTTTCAGACGACTCAGTTTATTATGTCTTTGACTTTTTATCTTTGTCTATGGAGTTAGTGCATCCCAACTAGTGCTATTCTTTGTGCTTATTATGTATAGCGGGGTCATTGGTGCGTCATGTCGTGTCCTGCTATCAATTAGTATCTGTGAGAAATTATTGCAATAATGGAAAACGATCCTCATTCCTACTTTGCTTTAACTTTTGTATGGAATCAAATTGTTAACAGTGAGAAAATTCAAAATGGTAGATGTTCATCATTGACCATCCCAATCCCAAGCAAGGAAAAAAAAAAAAAACGAATACGTTATCATGAAATATGGTTTCACTTTTTTGTATGTGTTGTGCTACCGTCCTGAATATGCAGGTTGTTGCAAATGGTTTTATTTATTTTTTGCAGATTAAATTTTCCTCTCTCTCTCTCTCTCTCTCTCTCTCTCTCTCTCTCTCTCTCTCTCTCTCTCTCTCTCTCTCTCTCTCTCTCTCTCTCTCTCTCTCTCTCTCTCTCTCTCTCTCTCTCTCTCTCTCTCTTATTATCTTTTATTGAAAGTGATTACTAGTGGAAGCAAGACATAAAATATTGTGAGATTGAAGCGAAATATTTGTACATTAATTATTTAATAGTTTTAACGACAATGAAAATATTGTGTTGAATACTACGCGATGTGACAAAATCATTGATAAACAACAAGTGAATCAGCTGACATGATCCTGCACGTGCCATGATTTGTTTCATAAGTACGCTAATGATTTATACATGACCTCTGTCGCAGCGGATTATTGTGATTTATCACTGGACTAATGAGCCGGACTTAGCTATAGATAGATGACAGAGTAAAATTGCTGTGTGTGTGTATGTATATATATATATATATATATATATATATATATATATATATATATATATATATATATATATATATATATATATATATATATATATATATATATATATATATATATATATATATATATATATATATATATATATATATATATATACATATATATACAGAGAGAGAGAGAGAGAGAGAGAGAGAGAGAGAGAGAGAGAGAGAGAGAGAGAGAGTCCAGCCATACGGTACGGAAAGTAGGAATTTTTAACGTTGGGATTGACTTGAATAAAAAATAAAGCATCGTAGATAGATAATGCGGATTTGTCATATGTGAAACATGCGGAGAGGTACAATTATACGAAAAATTTATTGCAAGAAGACAGCAAGCTAAAAACTCACGGATCTTTAGAAACGATAGACGTTTCATTGCTGCGCAGGGAAAGACTACGCACTCAGAGAAATATTCCGCTAAACGTATGCAAGACCCAGAACTTGGAGGCTGGGATTATAACTGAAACTCACTAGAAACGTTAATTAAGAAGGTTCTAGTAGGTCTTTATCTTGCAGCGAAGATTATTCATGACACATTCATTTCATTATTGAAAAGTTAGCACAGAATTCACTTCATCAGATACAAAGAAATACAGATCAGTGAGTGCGAGGAAGGGAAGTCAGGTCTCTCTTTTCTCCCATGAATAAAACAAAGTAACTGCAATGGTGCGGTTGATGAGAAAAATTTCCTCACGTTTGAACCGCTTTATTCTGAGAGATTGCCCTCCCTCCATCTTTCCATTTCCTCCACTTTCTCTGTGCCTCTCGTTTCTTACTCCCCGCTTTTTACTCCTTGACACTCCCTTTCCATCTTCTTCATCAAACTTTCTGCGTCCACGTCTCACTCCCTGGAACATTTCTGCCCCTCTCGTCGGTTCTTGCTTGGCTCTCCTTTCTGCACTTCCAGCGATTTAATTTTTTCTCTTCTGCCCAACTCTTTTGGCTTTATCTCACGTCTTGTGTGTGTGTGTGTGTGTGTGTGTGTGTGTGTGTGTGTGTGTGTGTGTGTGTGTGTGTGTGTAATTCACCATGGCTTTATGGATCACGAGCTGGACTTGTGGTGGTTAGATTTACCAGGTCTATTAGAGTTCAGAGGTCATATAGTCCGTTCTCTGGTAACTCTGAGACCTTTCACACACCGCACACAAGGACACACTCATTACTAAAAGCAAAATCAAAAACAAAACAAAACAAAAACGTAACAAAATCGACATCAGCGAAGGGTGAAACACAGTCCTGCTAAGTGACAGGCGGAGACGTTACTCATTGACCTAGTAGAGAGTTTTAGTGGATGTGTGTGTGTGTGTGTGTGTGTGTGTGTGTGTGTGTGGTGTTCTAGTCATCGTCATTGTCGTCGTCATCGTTACTATTTTTTTATTTTTGTGACTTTTTTTCTTCTCCTTATCCCTCTTGTTGTTCTTGTTGTCGTCACTATGCTCTCATTTCTTCATGTCATTATCTGAAAAGAACTTGTCTCGGAAAACCACAGACCCGTAACAAACACAACAATTTACCTGTACTAGCAAAAATGAGAACACAGGTCTTTACATAGAGTATAATTATCTTATCATGTCCAAGGATGCAAGATAAGAACACAATATTCTTATAACTTAGAGGCGCCAGTTCACATAACGCGGGATCTCCTCTTTTACAGCATCGTGTCCAAAGAACCATGATAGGTACTTAACATTAGTCCCTAAATTCTTAATCAGAAAAAGAAACGCCTAGACGAGCCAGGCCTTCGACACAATGCAGCTTAACAATGCACGCAGGAGAAGCAGGAATAAAAGAAAAAATAAATAAAGAACAGAAAATCAGTCTTATTCCTGGAACTGCGCCACCACCCTAATTTTTACTTCTATTGTCCCTCGGAGGTCGAAATGCTTGAATGAAAAACGATGGAAAATGACTGATGCGTGTTGCAAGAGCCCTATTTTTCTGAGTATGATTCAATTATACCATTTGTATAGATTGTTAAAGAAAATAGACAATATTTACTAATACTAATTCCATTCCTTACAAAGAGAGTCAGGACAAGGTCTTCCCTGAACCTCGAGTCTTATTTTTTTTTCTTATTAGATTCACAAAAAAAAAGATATTGAGAAAGGAGGTAAAAGACAAGAGGGAAGGCTAGTTTTAGGGGTGAAGAGTTTGGAGGCAGACAGACAGACAGACAGACGGGCAGATAGGAAGGGAAGGTGTCGGGTTGTTCCTCCTTCGTCTCGTGCAGTGGTCTTGACTGTCTTGAGAATCGATTGGAGGCAGAGTGGAGTGGCAAAATAAGCATACAGAGCACTGATTGAACTAATTTGATTATTGCAGGGAATCGCCTTCTTGCTGCAGTATTCAAACGGGTCTTACCTTCACATTAAACTCTCTCTCTCTCCCTCTCTCTCTCTCTCTCTCTCTCTCTCTCTCTCTCTCTCTCTCTCTCTCTCTCTCTCTCTCTCTCTCTCTCTCTCTCTCTCTCTCAGCTTCCCCTTCTGCCATCTTATCAAAATTACTGACTAGCTCTCTATCTTTAACGTTGAGATTGATAAATATACTTGAACCGAAAATATTTTTACCGACAACTTGGAGTGTTCCAAGGTTAGGTGTCACGAGCATCCGTTTGAACTGCGCAGCACAGAATTTAGCTGACCTCGACTTGCAGACGCGGCAAGCTTGTGACCATCACTACATTTTACCCTCCGACCTTTTCTCCGTGGCATCCTTCTCTTTAATAGCATTCACCTTCACTCTCCTCGCAGTCATAACACAGGCTTCATTCACGTTCACTTGGAGTCTTTCCTCCCCTCTGGCGCATGTCAGTCTCGTTTTCTCCTTCCTCGCCAGGCTTTTCACCATCACTTGCCCTATCCTCGCCCGCCGTCTCCTTACCAAAGATTGCTTAGTATGCCAGAACATATGTGTGAACTTCGACTAACTCATGCTTAAAGCTTGAGCGATACGTTCTGGCAGGGAAGAAGTGAGAATATAAGGGAGAAGGAGGAGGAAGATGATTAACAGAAGAGATGAGAAAATGATGACGAAAGGGAAATTGACTGCAGATTGAGATACTGAGTGGTCGGTGTTTATGTTTCTCATCCTCGTGTTGTTTTATGCATATTATGGTAAACAGTGCAGAATGACGCGGGTCCATAAGTGAGAAACACTCGCTTTTCGCTGAGAGAGAGAGAGAGAGAGAGAGAGAGAGAGAGAGAGAGAGAGAGAGAGAGAGAGAGAGAATGATGGGAAGATAGGTAGGTAGACTATGATCTGAACCTGGAATCAGTAATCTCCATCCCCTGTAACTAGCCACCCAGAACTCCTACCAACTTCCCACTCCCACGCCTACACTGCTGCATAATTTGCCTTCACCCACTGCTATTAACGCCAACACCGCTTTACTGAACTTCCAAACTACATGTCTTCCCCCTCCCCTTGCACGGCACTTACAAACTAGGCCTTATACATACTGAAATTTTAACTAGAACACATACAAATGGAATATTGCAAACTGTTACGCCCATGCTCTTAAAGGTAACCGTATGTGTTCGAGTATTTTTACCAATTTGTGTTATATTTGTGTCATATTGGCAAAGTTAAAGGTGTTCAGGTGTTTTTGTATTCCTTCCCCTTTTACTTATTATTTCACTTTTTCCATTTCTTATTTGAGGTTCTTGCAAAGATTCACCTGTCAACGTTAGAGACAGCTGTTCATTCATATTAGGGTTACTTTTACAAATATTTTTCGGCTATCGTCACTGTCAGTCACTGTGATCTCTCCTGATGAGTTGATATCCAAAGAGCCAGCCAGCACTTAATTACATCCTCGCTAATCACGCTCATATTCTCAAAGCAAGACTCATTTGTTTTCTTCCGTTCATGTATTACAATGGCCATTTCTCGTGTCGCTAATTACCTAATACTGCCATGATGAACGAGGCCACTTAATTATCCGCACGACCTGTAATGTTTATGTACTGGTGCAACAGTTAGCCTTTATTTGCAGGCTTTCCTCTGCTATTTATGCCAACAAGGAAACAGATTGCCTACCTTTTTTTTTCGGTCTAGAAACTCGCATCCTTTGTGCATAAACAAGAAGAGATAGAGATTTTTGTTACGTATTACAGATTACTAGATTTGTGATGTCTTGAACTAAATTAAACGTTCTTTTTTGTTCGATTGTCTGGTAAACGATGGAAAATTTGTTTGTTTCTTTTTCTTTTCTTTTTATCGAACTTGAAACTTTAAAACACCATGGTTCAAGGCGGTTTTGGAATCAATACATCTCTTTCTTTCTTTTAATATTCATTCGTGTTTTTTTTTCATATTTTTATTTTTTTTTTACCTTATTTATGTTTTTATTTATTCATCCTTATTTCTTTCCCTAATGAATCAACCACCAACTAACTAACTGTGTGTGTGTACCGTACAGTAATCCTTGTCCAAATTTCTTCCCATCAAGAGTGGTTTAGCTTTCTATATCGCTGCCTTTCAATTTCCATGATATTTACAGTGTGTGTGTGTGTGTGTGTGTGTGTGTGTGAGAGAGAGAGAGAGAGAGAGAGAGAGAGAGAGAGAGAGAGAGAAGAGAGGAGAGAGAGAGAGAGAGAGAGAGAGAGAGAGAGAGAGAGAAACATTTTTGTATGCCCCCTTTCTTATATATATATATATATATATATATATATATATATATATATATATATATATATATATATATATATATATATATATATATATATATATATATATATATATATATATATATATATATATATATATATATATATATATATATATATATATACATATATATATATATATACACGTACATGAAAGAGGCGGGACCTACGATAAAAAAAAATACAAATACTAGTATAAATATGAACAAACGAGAAAAAAAAATAAGTATGACAAAAATTCCAAAACTTATATGCTGGAAATGATTGGTAGCTGGAGGACAGGAAAAAAAATAGTAAAAAGAAGAAAGAAAACTGGAATAAATATTGTGACAAGAAATTCGGAGGAGGCTAGACGAGGCGTGAGGAGGTGGAAGGGAAAAAACAGGAATGAGAAACACTATAAGTTATTGGAGGGTGAGATGGAAAAGAAGAAAGATGGAGAAGGAGGAAGAGGAGGAGAAGGAGGAGGTCGAGGAGTAGGAGGAGGAAGAGGAGAAGGAGGAGGAGGAGGAGGAGGAAGGAGGAGGAGGAGGAGGAGGAGGAGGAGGAGGAGGAGGAGGAGGAAAGCGGCGAATAATATGAGAAAGATCAGGGGAGAGAGAGAGAGAGAGAGAGAGGAGAGGAGAGAGAGAGAGAGAGAGAGAGAGAGAGAGAGAGAGAGAACAAAGAGATAGATAGATATACATCGTGGAACAGAAAAGAGGAAGTGAGAGAAGAGGGCACAGAAGAAAGGAGGAAGGAAGATCTGGAAGAGAGAACTGACAAACTGGGGAAGAAGAGAGGGAACAAGGAGAGATACCCTGACATTGAAGGAGGAAGGGAGAAGATAACCATCGCGATGAAAGGCTGGTGACAAGAGAATTATTGGAGAGGGAAGTGAGAGAAAGTATGGAATGGATAGCTCCTGGAAGACTTCACTCACTGCTCCGCCGTCGCCGCCACGCTGGCCAACCTTGAGCGGAATGTTCTAATCAGGTTGTTGACGGGATTGAGGTTGTTTTCATATATTACTGAGACCTGGAGAGGGTGAGGAAGGACAGGGCCGCGAATGTTCCTGCAGGGTAAAAAATGAAGGGATGAAGAGGATGATGCCGTTATTTGGTATGCGTAATATTTTGTAGGTGCAAGGAGGACGGAACTCTTTAAACTCATAACTGAGAACTGCCACTATTTTCTGTAACGATTTCACATTTTTGATCCACTGATATCATTGACTATCGTGCTTTCATAAGAAATTACCTCGTTATATTTCATACCTTCAGCTTCTTTCCATACCTAGCACGTGCGACATGCTCTTCACGTTGCACCCTCCCTTCAGATTCTCCACAAGCATACAGGCGTCTGGTTCATCTCTCTCTCTCTCTCTCTCTCCTCTCTCTCTCTCTCCTTCTCTCTCTCTCTCTCTCTCTCTCTCTCTCTCTCTCTCTCTCTCTCTCTTTTAATCCCACTGTGCTTTTCTCTCCATTTATGCCCACATCCTCCATCCTCCCTTCTATCCATGCTTCTTCCCCTCCTCCCTCCTACACCGTTATACCTACGCCTCCCATTCCCATCTCTTCCATGCTTGTCACCTTCCCCGTACTGTGCCACCGTCAAGGGCATTACTGTCGTAGATGTACAAGTAAAGAGAAGCTTCGTGGATTTTCTCCGTGGAAAAGATAAGGCCAGAATTTTTTTTTTTTTTTTTTTTGTAGGGATCAGGGGAGAGAGAGAACGCCACGGTTTTAAAAGACGTTGTTAACTTTTTTTTCTTCTTTCTTTCTTTTTCTTCAAGTTTTGTGGTCTAGTGTACGATAATGTAGTGTAGTCTGAAGGGGGTGTTTATTTATTATGTGTGTGTTTGGGTGGATACGCTAAGTGTGTGACACCTGCGTCTGTATATGTTTGTGTGTTTTCGTTTTCTTTTCTTTATTTTGAGTCATTCTTTCTTTTCTGATTTTTTTTTTTCTATGTGTGTGCGTGTTAGAGTTTGTGTCGGGCAAATCTGTAGTTGTGTTTCAGTTCATTATTGCTCCGAGTTTTTGCACGCACTCACGCACGTGCATGGACACAAACACACACACACACACACACACACACACACACACACACGCATGTGACATTTTTTTTTTTTGTGTTGTTTCAGTTGTCCGAAAAAAATGCATGACCGTGTTTTCTTTTCGTTTTTTTTTTTTTCATTTATAATTGGTACTTTTGTGATGGCTGTAATGGAATCCAGAATCCAGAGTTTATTTATGCACCTTTTTTTTTTCATATAACTTGTAAAATGTCACTTTACGATTCGTTTTTATTGTACATTTTTAGGAAGATAATTAATTCAGCGCAGTAAAAAAATCATGAGGGATAAAATGAATTGTGTCAACGAAACAAGGGATTTTCACTGGATTCAGACACGAGTTTTGTTATTTTTATGCTTATTGTAAAGTTCGGTGATACCTTTACTCAGATATTGTAAAGTTTTTTTTTTTTCAAATTTTTTTTTTTCTCATTTACCTCATTTAATCTCTTCTTGCTCTACATCATCACCATTATATGACTTAGGAAGCCACACTTTCTACTCTCCTCTCCACAGTTCATTCTTAAAGAAGCTCTATGAATGTTATTATTATTATTATTATTTTTTTTTTTTTTTTTTTTTTTTTGCCGCATTTAACATCACGATTCACACCTTTAAAGGCGGAGGCGAGATGTGACAGGCCAGGTGGTGAATGCAACGTGAGTTCTTTCATTCCATTTCGACTCCGCAGTGAATCTTTTCCCTACCTTTAATGATTTCCCTTAAACTCTGCTTTTTTTTCATTTAATTTTGTTCTGACATCCTTCTTGTCCCAACCAGTCTAACCATTAAGGAAGATGATTCACCGAGACCCTATGCCACGCACCCAGCCGCGTCCCTGTGAGAGGCGTCGCATGATATTATTGAACGAATATAATGAAAACACTCCACTGTGTGCCAACCTCGCGTGTCACTCCTCAATCTCAGTCACGGTCTTGGCTTGGAGAGGATAATGGAGACAGCCTTGATGCTTCCGCAGGGAAGACGTGTCTGGCTGACGTAAAGAGGAGAGAGAAAGTGTTACAGGGATGACAGGAGGCGGCAGGGGCTTGCAGGAGGGAAATGAGAGAGAGAGAGAGAAGGGGGAGGCAGTTGAAAAGAACACCGACGCGAAGGATAGTCACTATATCCTGCTTCTATATAGTGAACGAAATTGGAGGCACGTGTCAGCGCTGTAGCCTGTCAAGAGAGAGAGAGAGAGAGAGAGAGAGAGAGAGAGAGAGAGAGAGAGAGAGAGAGAGAGAGAGAGAATGTGTGTTTGTGTGTGTGTCGGGTCTTTTCTTTCTTTCGCCCTTCAAGTTTGCAATAGTTCTCATCTTCTGGCTTCCTTTCCCAGAATTTGCTTTGATGTATTCACACTCCTGTGGCACGTGGTTTGTAGTGGCTCATCAAGACTAATCAGCAGCACGTGCTTAAGGTCCAGACATGCAACACCTCGAAAAAAAATAATATGAAAGAATATAACGTAGATTTGATATATTTGTAAATTTATGGAGCTTAATAATTATGCGTCGCTTCATAAATACGACAAATTGAAGTTAAGTAATAGTCTAGTTTGTTTTACCCGTTTTGGCGTTCGTGTTTCGTTTAAATAAATCATAACTAAGGTAAGGGAGAGTAAAATCAAAAGAAGACTGACAGAGAGAGAGAGAGAGAGAGAGAGAAGGAGGAGAGAGAGAGAGAGAGAGAGATTAGTCTGTCGCGAGCATTGCTTCTCTGACAGCCATTTTTTTTTTCTTTTTTATTGAAGTGAAAAAGCCAATTCCGTGTCCGGGTGAAAAGAAAACCGTTAAGAGAAAGGTAGCTGAGCACACGAACGGCAGAAATTAACGATTCAAACGGAGAGACAGGAAAAGAAAACACAAGTCAGGCGAGTGAAGGAAACCAGAACCAAGCCGCCCTAACAATTTCAATCCGAGCGCTGAAAACACTTCGCCACTGCTCCCAGAGAAAAATACGTAACGAGTGAAGGAGAAGCCGAAATGAGTGTGGATCTTGTCTCTCTCTCTCTCTCTCTCTCTCTCTCTCTCTCTCTCTCTCTCCTCTCTCTCTCTTCTCTCTCTCTCTCTCTCTCATCTCCACTTCTTTTCGTACACCTTGACCTCTTTCAACCTCTGTGGATCACAAAGGTCAAGGCAGGCGTATTAATAGTTACTCATCCTTTGAGTGTGTGGCAGTCATGCGAGGAGCACAGTTTCCACAAAGTTCTTGTGTCACGCAAGTTTCCATACTCATGATATTAACACGTGCAGTCTCGGGTGGTATACTCAGATGATTAGTATTTTGTTTGTTTGTTTCTTCTCCCTCCCTCACCTTCGTATATATTTTATCTAAAACATCTTAGAACAGAGATTGCACCATATACGTGAAATTATTATCCTTCTCTTGGACTCGCTCTGTTCCATTCTCTCTCTGGTGAGTTGTTGAGGATAGATTAATTTAGGTTACGAATGTAATTTGTCCTGAAACTCGTTAAGGTCTTGGCCATAGAAAGGGACCACGCTATTGGTCACGGAAGCAAGAATGTGCAAACGTTCCTGATGTGCATATGCTCTAAGTTACATTGAATATTTAATTATGTGATTATATTGATTACGTTAAGCAAGTGAGAGAGAGAGAGAGAGAGAGAGAGAGAGAGAGAGAGAGAGAGAGAGAGAAGAGAGAGAGAGAGAGAGGAGAGAGAGAGAGAGTAATTTACATCACAAAACACACTTTTTTCCCTACAGATACCTATAGTGAACGCGGTGATGGTGGAATGAAAGGTGAAATAATGGTGATGGTGTACACAAAGGCACTCGGGCAAGGTACGGAAACCTGCAAACCAATGAGTTATGAGTCACACCTCCCCGGTACCTCTTGTCTATTTGTGTGGTGTTGATGATGCGTGGTGGTAACCCGTGACAGACCAGCAATGTTGCATATTTGTTATATCTTTTGGTGTGAAAATAAGGCAGACAAACGTAAGAAGCATATCTTTCGAAGCTGTTTAAAATACTAAGAGGGGTTAGATACACAACATTACCAGCCGAAACAAAAATTCTGTGGTTATCAAGGATCTATCGAGCCTTCTATTCAAACCTTTCTGTTTAGAGCGAAAAGATAATCCCTGTTTCGCAAACAATAACGCGTACAGACGGCATTTTCATGTCTGTAGTTGGTGTCTCCGTGGCCACGATCCGACTTTGATTCAGATCTTACTGGAAGTCTTATAATGGTAACTTCCGAACCGTAATAGTAAAAGGTCAAAATTTCCGTGAATGATGCACCAGACATAAGTGTGTGGAGGCCCTTCAAATATGTGTGGAGAAAGTCTTTAGGTTGTAGTTTTTGGCAAAATGGTCCACAACGGTATCTAGAATCACAAAACAATTTCCTGTAAGATTACTTTTATATACCAGAAAAAGCAACTGTTCATCTTTCAGTACTTCCTTTTTCTACTATACCCCATCGTCTATTTTCTTTCAGATGACGCGCGCATCCTAGGTACGGTAGTCGTTTCCTCTTAAAACTACTCCACTTACCCTTGCAGGTGTACTGGTAACAATTATTATAAAATATGATAATGACAAGCATTATAAATATTTAAGGGGTTCCAGTAATGGCATAGATGGAAGGTTCCAGTAGGGTTATGTGTTCCAATAATGTCAGGTTCCAATAATGTCAGAGGCCGCCACCTCTGGCCCTGCGGCGCCATATTCTGTCACTAAGTTTGAGGTCGTCGTGGTGTAAACGGTTGCTAGTGTCTTCTGGAATTTGTGCTTCTTGTGTACGTTATTTTGGTCCTGTTTACACGAGAAATAAGGCACAACCTCTGCACCATCAGTCCTCGGCTTCCTGTGCTTCCCGCGGTGAGTAGATTACGTGCCATTTTTTTACCTTATACCTGCGATGTGTTTGTTCCATGACGGTTATGGCGTGCACACTCGGCGCGGCGTCGTCGGGATGTAACAAGTCCTTGGGCATTTTTCGGTCACTACAGCCCCGCCGTCACTGCCAACCTAGAGAATGGAAGACCGCTGTGCCTAGAGGCGACACAAGGGAGGCGGCTGGGCTTCAGTAATGCCCGTGAGTATTGTTTTTGGTGTTTTGTGTTATTTTTATCTTATATAATCAGGTACTTTCTGTTTGTAATAGAGTCCGTGGTCAAAAAGTACATTTTTCTCCTTTTATATTGTATTAGGAATGAGGGTAACTTGAAAAGCCACCGGAAATATCTTGTTTTTCACTCTTTGGTCATGCCGAACGTGCAAACCTAACTAACTGCAATACTTCCGTTTTGGCCAGGCAACAGTGATGGGCCTTTAAACGTAAATCTAAACATACGAACCCCTTGTCCAGAAGCTTCGTCTCCCACCCCCTTGGACACCTATTAAAATGTCTCCTGTCAGGTGCCTTCATTGATTGGGTAGGAGAAGGAATAGAGGAAAAACGAGGCATTTCCTTCGGTTTATGATATGATCTGCATGAGTAACACATCATAATGTATGGGAAAAATGCCTTAAGTAGTTTTTTTTTTTTGGGGGGGGGGTTGGATACATTACTGAGGGAATGTAGCAATATATATTTTTCCCTAAGTTTCTTTTGTCGTGTTCGTATGATGACCTGAGATGAAATATTTATTGGTTATTGCTCCTACCATTGTGTGTGTGTGTGTGTGTGTGTGTGTGTGTGTGTGTGTCAAATTTCTGACATTCTTGAGAAACGAGTTAGCCAGTGTCTGTAGAAATATTGCATAGCGGTCCACAGTAAGGATTTGAAACATTATCGTAAAAAAAAAAAAAATTGCGGAAAATATAAAGTAAACATCTCAAGTCTCCCTCTATATTAAAATTTTCTTCCCCTACCTACCTACCCATCCTCTCTCTCTCTCTCTCTCACTCTCTCTCTCCACTCTCTCTCTCTCTCTCTCTCTCTCTCATCGCTTTAATGACCATTTAGTGCGTAGTTCACTCCATAACCATACTCTCGATCTCCCAGGAGTAGGTAATTAGGCCACCATATAGTAACCTGATCACCTGGTCATAAAGGTTGGGATTTGAGCTAATTTGCCTCCTTCCTCGTCCTCAACATGGGTAATTATGAAAGTCCAATTCAGTGCTGTGCTCCGAAGTAAAATTTAAGCTTTATTTCTTTCCTTATACTTTCCTTTTATTAGGAGACCGGTTAGATTATAAGGAAGAGGATGCATTAAGTATTCAGTTGCGTACCTAATGTATACGTAAGTGCTTATTGTGAATCTTATCGTGAATGTTCGCAGTAACGATTGCCAAAAACACCAGTCAGTTTAATTCGTGAGGTGACATGATGCTCTGCTGAAAGAATTAACAGGTACAGGAAGGTGAAAAGGGTGAAAACAAACTGATCCAGCTTGGTGTGGATGTTACCTTACTTTATCTTATTCTTCATTGTCTTGTGGCTGTTCTGTTTTTCTCTCCTCAGAAAGAATGCCTTGGTTTCTAACGAATACTTCCAATCTAAAGTAGTTAACAAGTTGTTGGGTTTTAATTTTTCGATATCTGCCAGGAGATTATTATGATGTAATGGCTAGGAGCTGGTGAGATAACTGTTGATTTGTGGGATGTCAGGTAAGAGTAGCAAAAGTGTGGCGGTGTTCATCTCCTTCAGTTTTCTAGCCTTCCTGTATTCTTCATTGCTCGCCATCTCTCTCTCTCTCTCTCTCTCTCTCTCTCTCTCTCTCTCTCTCTCTCTCTCTCTCTCTCTCTCTCTCTCTCTTCGTCTGGCCCTTAGTTCACGTTTTCTCTTCCTGTTTTCTCTCCACGCACGAAATATGAGTAGTCAGTTGCAGTTTTTGTATCTTTTATGCCAATTAAGAGAAACGTTATTACATACATTATAAAATAGGACCTTGAAAGCTCAGCACTATATAAATAATGTATTAGTTTCTAACGTTTCAAAATCAATCTCTCTCTCTCTCTCTCTCTCTCTCTCTCTCTCTCTCTCTCTCTCTCTCTCTCTCTCTCTCTCTCTCTCTCTCTCTCTCTCTCTCCTGTGTTGTAGTCTCACTGTATAATTGAGTGGAGGGTGAAGGCGTGGTTGACGGACGCGATGATTTTGTGATGGATGGCTGTCACGGTCACTGCGAGGGTAGACGACTGCCCCTGATTGTGTTGGTGGTGGTCTTGTTTTTGTTTCTTTCCCAGTAGATAGCGGTCGTGGTGGTCGTGATTTCCGTACCACCTCATCAACTCTTTCTTATCAGGTTACCGTTATCATTGGTTGTTAACCTTAAATAGGAGTGGAGTGAACGTAGTATTTAGTCATGCTTCGTCTCGCTGTCGTCTGTACCGGAGCATTACTGACCGCTTTGTTGACCGATACTTGATTGAACTTAACACTCTTACTGGTGTAGTGAACTGAAAATGAGTTTCGTTTCCTCTCCTTCATTGTGCGTGCAGAATCGAGAGCACGTGAAAGTGAATCTCGTTTCCTACTTGGAACATCAATACGATCATTAAATTCAGTTTCATGTACTTGGGGACATAACTGTAACCCTGTTCTCTTGGAGTATACAGCAAGGGGAACGAGAAAGCTTTCTCTGTGCTGCCTTGGTAACAGATTATCACGGAATCTGGTGAAAAAAAAATGGTTCACTCTTTTTTTAACTCTTGTCAGTAAATTTAGCCTTCGAATTTGTAGGGTGGTTATTATCCTTCAGGGAACGAGGCACGGTAGGGATGAACTGAATGCCATTTCATAAACCTGCAGCTTTGTATGATATATGTATGTTTTTATATTCTTTTTAAGTTGTTGTGTTTGTTAGTGTTATGTGTGCAGCTTTGTTGGGTAAGACAGTGTGTTGCAAACAATCAGGATACGTAAAGAGCAGAGATAAAAAGTCATGCTTGAAAATTATTAGGGTATGTGAAGGAATCTCATAGTACTCCAAAAACGGTGCCCAATAGGAAAAGCCTATCACTTATTTCTTAAAGAACTCAGCAATAAATGTCAGATAATCCGATGATCGAGGATTGAAGATATTTTTTTACAGCTTTGTTTTCAAGTCTCTCTCTCTCTCTCTCTCTCTCTCTCTCTCTCTCTCTCTCTCTCTCTCTCTCTCTCTCTCTCTCTCTCTCTCTCTCTCTCTCTCTCTCTTAGGCGGAGGTTCCCGTAATCCTGCAGGAGTGTGTCTTGTCTCCCTGTTTAATAGACACACTGTTTCGCTTATAACTTTTAAGACTTCCACTCCACATTCAGTATTAAAAAGGTATTATCCCTTGTCCCTGACCACGGGGGGCTGATCACTCCCTGGCGAGAGTAATAATCATGAAAAGTCTCGAGACGTTGAAATCTTTACTCCCTTAAATCAAAGACTTCCTCCTCCTCCAGCTGTTTCCTTCTCTACCCAGCTAGGCGCTCCTCCCTCATTTCCTTTCCTCGCTCTTTGCTTCTGAATGATAGAAGTTTCTGCATGAGTCTCGGAAAGAGGCCGTCGTCGGTAATGTGGCGGGATTAGGGCACTGACCCCGTCTTCTCAAATCGCCTCATTCATCTCATTTCTTACAAGCCTATCACTTCCTCTCCCATCATGCTCGTTTGCTTACTAGATCAACATGCTTATCCTGGCAAAATTATTACACAGCTGGAAGTGTTAGCGTGTAAATATACTAAATTATGCCACATGAAAGTACGAATGCTAACCAACTTTCCTTAAGGGAACATTAAGGGACACACAACAAGAACAAGGACCACGTTGTTATGATAATGCTTGTGACAAGCTACAGCATCAACGCAAATAAGATACTTAATATAGTAGATATGAAATCAGTTTAAAATAGTTTATGGTATTCTTCGGCTTTTCTTTGCTTTATTTATGGTAATATTCATTACATAATAGCAAAATTTATTACATAAACACATGTACTGGAACAAACCAACGGGTAAATACGGCGCCAGAAACACCAAGATTAATAGCACCACGCCATACAGCAACCATTCTTTTACTTTTGTCTTCCTTTTTCCACGCTTGGCTAGCTTCCTTTCTTCTCACAATGTTGCTGCAGCGTGAGTAGAAAGAGTTGCTGTTCTTGGGGAAAGATATAAAGAAAACATACAGAATCTAATGAGGGATACACAAAGGAAGGTGTGCAGACGGTGCGGGAAATAAAGGTGCAGGGAAGAAAAAGAGGGGAAAAAAGAAAGCGAAAAATGAATGGTAGGGAAGTGAAAGGCGGCAATTCCTACGCCAAAATAAAAAAAAATGGATAGACACACACACACACAGAGAGAGAGAGAGAGAGAGAGAGAGAGAGAGAGAGAGAGAGAGAGAGAGAGAGAGAGAGAGAGGTTAAGTGAAACGAGACGTAGCAGTAATTCAGGGTAAAAACAAATAGACCAAACCATTATACATTCCTGCTCCAGCAATGTGCTCTGTTCCTCACACGTGGCGGCGTTGCATGCGAGCACAGATAAAAAAATAGTCTGTACAGTGGACGAAAAAATTATACATTCCATACTAGGTTGTCTTTGTCCGGATTGTTACTAAAACGGTGATTAAAGAAAGAGGAATGTACTGTTTACGTAACTCTTGTAACACGAGAGATAGATAGAGAGAGAGAGGGTTATACAAGAAGTAAATTAAAAATGTAATATTTTCCGGACTTACTGAGAAATCTTTAAAAAACACTGGGATTGGGATATTTACCAGGAGGCGGTTGTTTTGTTATCCCGTTTTTCTTCTGCACTCACACAATGTATATATCAACACGGTGTCAAATTCAACCTTCAGTCTCTCTCTCTCTCTCTCTCTCTCTCTCTCTCTCTCTCTCTCTCTCTCTCTCTCTCTCTCTCTCTCTCTCTCTCTCTCTCTCTCTCTCCCCTCCCACGCTCTTTTCTTCACCGTTACCATGAGAGTATAAGTCAGAAGTAGGAGTGGGTTGAGGAGAATCTTTTGCTGCACTGCTCTTTTATCAGGTTAGTCTTTTAGTGAACACATTCTCCAGCTAGGGAAGAGCCAGTTCTGCGTAGGTCTGTTGCTATTTGTTATCACATGCAATCCTTTTTAATCTTCTTAAATCCGTATTGTTTTGCGTGCCCCGCCCCCGTCTCTCTCTCTCTCTCTCTCTCTCTCTCTCTCTCTCTCTCTCTCTCTCTCTCTCTCTCTCTCTCTCTCTCTCTCTCTCTCTCTTCCCTTCGCTGCACTTTGTTTTTTTTTTCCCTCGTCACTTTTTTTTTACAGTCTTTCTTTTTTGTTTCTGCAGACTTCTCCGCTATTTATTTTAGTTCAGTCATTCTTCCTTCTCGCTCTCGTCCCCTTCTTTCTCCTCGTCGTCCTCTTCATCTTTTCCCGCCTCTTTTTCCTCTTTCTTCTCGTCCTTCTTATCGTCGTCCTCTTTGTTCTTTTCTTTCTATTTCTCGTCGTCGTCGCCCTCCTCCTCCTCCTCCTCCTCCTCCTCCTCCTCCTCCTCCTCCTCCTCCTCCTCCTCCTCCTCTTCATCCTCCTCCTCCTACTCTGTCCTCATCATCCTCCTGCAATCTTGTTCATTGATAATTCCTTCGACTCTCTTCTTTTTCATCTTCTTACGATGTCTTCTTGCAATTACAGTATGTCTTGATCTTTTTTTTTTTCTTTCATAACTGTGACTATGTCTTGGCCTGCTTTCATTTCCTTTTTTATGATGATGGTGATACCGTGTCGTATTTGATGTTACTTCATTGATGGCTAGATTATTGGCTTAACTTTTCCCTCTCTCTCTCTCTCTCTCTCTCTCTCTCTCTCTCTCTCTCTCTCTCTCTCTCTCTCTCTCTCTCTCTCTCTCTCTCTCTCTCTCTCTCTCTCTCTCTCTCTCTCTCTCTCTCTCTCTCACATGTCCTGTCCTCTGTCCTTCATGTGTGTGTGTGTGTGTGTGTGTGTGTGTGTGTGTGTGTAGTTATGTAGTACGATTCTGTGAGAGAGAAATCTATATTAAAAACAAGACATAGTACGGGGGATATATATATATATATATATATATATATATATATATATATATATATATATATATATATATATATATATATATATATATATATATATATATATATATATATATATATATATATATATTACAAGATTGCTGATTCCCCCTCTTGGAAAAAAAAAAAGAAAAGGAAAACTCACAAAATGTATAGAGTAGAAAAGAAATGAGGCAGGGGTGGGAATGGTAGGTTCACACGTGCCCGTTCTATATTTGTACCTAAACTCCGTACTATTTTCGAGAATTACTGTGACGCCAAGATAAAATAATATTCGCTTTTTCATCTGACGCCAGTTTATTCTTTTCATGAAGGGGTTTAAAGCCATCAGAAAAGCGTTCTCAGTAGGTATTACTTTATAACTTTTTGCTCTCTCTCTCTCTCTCTCTCTCTCTCTCTCTCTCTCTCTCTCTCTCTCTCTCTCTCTCTCTCTCTCTCTCTCTCTCTCTCAATCTCTCTCTCTCTCTCTCTCTCTCTGGATATGCGTATGCGTGGGTGTGTTGTCTTGATCTCTTGCTCGCTCAAGTTAATTATCATGAGTAAGTTAAGTTTAGACCTAAAATCGAAAGGAGTCTGGTGGGGAATTAATGTAAAAGGTCTGATTTTTTTTTTTTTTTTTTTTTTGTCCTCAGAGAAAGGAATAAAGGGGAAAAAAGTTGTAATTTTTTTCGAGTACAAGGAAGAAAATGAGGAGGGGGAAGGGAACGGCTGTGTCACATTTAGCCTTTCTATTTTTGTACCTTTGTTCGTACTATTTCGTACCATTTTTTAGAATTAGTGTCACGCGAAGATGAAAGAACATTGTTATTCATCCGACTTTAATTTTTATTATTTTTTACATTTTTCACGAAAGGTTTAAGCTTTTTTTTTTCTTCCAGAAATCACTCACTTTAAGAGTTTTATGTGTATGTACACACACACACACACACACACACACACACACACACACTCTCTCTCTCTCTCTCTCTCTCTCTCTCTCTCTCTCTCTCTCTCTCTCTCTCTCTCTCTCCTCTCTCTCTCTCATCTCTCTCTCTCTCTCTCTCCTCTCTCTCTCTCTCTCTCTCTCTCTCGTAGTGAACATACATCTTTAAGCTTTGTCTGCTTTACTGCTCAGTGTCCCTTACGTCACATTTTTAATTTAACCTAAAAATAAATCGAAACCAAAAAAGTTTTGCTGACGTGCGAGTAATAGTGTGGTCATGGGAGGAGAACTTCGCTGTGTAATATTTCCAGCCGCCACGATTCGAGGGCAACAGGGATAGAACAAAAAATCACGTAGATACACAAACGCAAATGAATGTAATGAGCTAAAATTATGTTCTAAAAGTAATCCCGTAGCTGTCATCACTGCGGGAAAAAAAGTGGGTATAGTACACCTCTCTGGGCTATTCCTGGTAATTAAAGTGATCTGCGCTGGGGGATGATGTTTTCCGACACGTGAAATTATGATTATGTTGCCGGAATAGGGAGAGGAGAAGGAAGGGTGGTTTAGCATGTTAATCTCACCACATCGGTTGCGTAATGTCATTTTTCTCACGGTTGAATAGACTACAGTTTACTGACGACGTACTCATCTAAGTATATATATATATATATCCTATTTATGTAAATGTTCTCGCTGTGAAGTTATTATTCAGATATGTCTATAATGTATTAGGTAATGTAGCACTTCCCAACTGCGAAATATATCAGATTATCAGTAATTTGTGCATCTTTTTTTTTTTTACTTATTTATATTTTCCTGTCTTTGGGGGTCAATAGTATTAATGTGTTTTATTTTATACACTCAGCAACTTTACATGTTTATTCACTTTCTATTTTTATTTATCAAGTTATTATTTTTTTTATTTTATTATTTTATTTTGTTTTTTTATTTTTTTTGCCTAATATGCACTTATGTGTTTTCATTCTTCCTGTCAAGTGGAAATGACACAACAATAATCAGGAAGTATTTTGCACCTTCTGTCTATTAAGGGTCGGTGATGCATTTCATGGGATTTGAGCGTGTAAATGAGGTACTCACTAAAAGGAGAGAGAGAGAGAGAGAGAGAGAGAGAGAGAGAGAGAGAGAGAGAGAGAGAGAGAGAGAGAGAGAGAGAGAGAGAGAGAGAGAGAGAGAGAGATGGAAGTGGAGGCGATGTCGAGTCAGGTCACGTATGATAATATGACATAATGCAGGGCAAGATTTATGGACACAGGAGTACGTGGGTCCCTGTATAAGGAAACAGTAGCTGACGTATCTCAGGTCCCGCGGCAGCCGTGGTCAAGTGAGGTCAGTTTTCAGGGGAAGGTAGTCTGGTCTGGAGTCGCGGGGCCAGTTTATCCGTGTTTATGGTCACTCCGGGCAGTGTGTGTGGCGCCATAAACTAAGCGCACCATTATGTTGTGACGCAGAGCCGTGCAGACTCCAGCTGCAGCTTCACCCGTCCACTTTATGGCGGTTTTGTTGATAACGTCTGAAAAATTCCTTTTTGTGGAGGATACGGTAGGCAAGCGGAGGGGTGGACAGCCCCGGGCTGCTGACTTGCGGCGATGCAAATTTGAAGGTTTTCTTCTTTATTGAAAGGAGAAGAATGTGTTTAGAAAATAGGCAGTTTGCATGTGATTTGCGTCGCCTTTATGAAAGATGGAGGAGTTAGCGATAAAGGAACAATCAATAGTTCTTGTCTATACGTATGAGTGTTGTCTTCCAGAAAAGACACACGGAATATTTAATGGAAATGCAAAGGGAAGTTACTCATCTATGTATAAAGCAAGGAAAATTCCCACAGACTCTCGTAAATACACAAACTCTGGTATTTCTGAGATGGTTGTTTTCTTTTTCTAATGTCTTAAAAACTGGCGGTCACTCACGAGGCCTTTGACCAACTTGGCAGGCTTTGAGATGAGATGGAAATTATTTACTCAGTATCAGCAGCATTAGTGATGTTGTCATTTTAGTAAAGTGCACTTCAGAACATCACTCTGTTCATAATAACCGACATTCTACTCGTATTTAGAGCCACTGGATAACATGGAGGCAACTGTTAGTGAATGGGGGATTGTCATGTCTAGAATTCCTGATCTGGTAACCCGAGAGGCAGTGATTTTATCAGTGTCTAGAAAACTCTGTTGTTTTCCATTGCAATAGACGAAAAAAGAAGCATTTTACTTTTACTGATTACTTAACGCGGCTCTATTTGTACATATCTCAACATTGTAGAGTCTCCCTTTCCATGTCCAGGTATTGTGCTTGGCACGCTTCTACTGCAGTTTTGTGCTTGACTCGGAATATTTAAATAGTTAGTTGACTTCGTCTCTTTTAGGCTCAGCGGCTGTGTTGCGATGGACGTTCTTTCCAGTGAGAATAACAAGCTTGTTTTCTCATTGTGAAATAACGGAACATAAATACACTAATGTTTTTGCGTGTAGCTTTGTTTCAGGAATTATTCTTTCAGTGTGTGCACCATCAACCTGCTGTATTCCGTGAATAAGAAATGGAAATAAAGTGTAACTAACTGGAAGCGATGCACGTCATCCTTTGGTCACGTGACTTATGCGCTTTGAATGAAATGTATGTGTCACACACACACACACACACACACACACAAACACACACACACACACACACACACACACACACACACACACACACTCACACACTTAAAGTATTAAGTATCATTAATGTTGCATGTCTGCCAGTTAATTTTCTTTAAATAATGTTAGGTTTTTAGAGAAAGAGTATTGTGTCTTTATGCAAAGGAGACTTGAAAGCTTCATGAGTCTTTGCCTTTTACAACAGAACCTCAATAGAAGTATTCATTACGTTTTGTCTGTGGATGTTTATTTGTTTCCTTATCCGTGTAAAGTGATGTAATTAATTCATCACTTACAAAGGAAGGAGTATATTAAAACAGTTTTTTAAAGCACAGCACTTAGTGTATTGTTTCCTGCAGAGGCAGACTGTAATTTACTGGTGTGTAGAAGCTGATAGGAGACCTGTTCACTGAAAAGGTTATACTTCCTGCTGTTCTCCTGTGTATGGATTTCTGCCTTTTTGTCTGTTCTTGCACCTCTCTTGCTTATAGTATCTGACTGTCCTCCATCTCTCTCTCTCTCTCTCTCTCTCTCTCTCTCTCTCTCTCTCTCTCTCTCTCTCTCTCTCTCTCTCTCTCTCTCTCTCTCTCTCTCTCTCTCTCTCTCTCTCCCTGGTGTTATTATTTCGTTCTTGGTAAATGGCCAGCGGCGACATTTTTATTTGTATTTATTTTTTTTATTACCATCACTTGTTTGCGCTCTGAGAAGGACCACAGTCGCGCGGCCTTGCATACGTTGCGTCACAACATATCTTGTACACAGCGCTACTCATCGATCCAACAAGCGCTCCTATGAGTTGTTTGGAACACTGCCGTTCCCATGAGTCACCAGCGGGCTTCTCATCTTCAATCGTCATCTTTGTCTGCTCTTGCAGGAATATTAAAATCGTATATTCTCGGAATGGAGTGTCAAGGCACGTAAGCCTCACAAAATCGGAAGTCGAAGTAAGTTTCGCTTTACGTGAGTAAGTCACGGGCCATTACTCCTCGCGCCTCGCTTCACAACCGTGCACTTCGATCCCATGAATTGAGGTGCCCAGTAAAGTTACTTTTGCTGCGGACTGTTTCTCGTGTCTCGCTGCTGCATGAGTTCGTGTGCTATAGATCTGAGGCCACAGAAGTGTGTAGTGGCGGAATTCTTACCGTTGTCATTATTATGATCTGCAACCCCAGTTAACACATTGGTGGCAAAAAGCCTTACGGACTGGAGATGAGTTATCCCCTATATAAAAGTGCGGCAAGATCGAAAACTTCATCAGTATCAGAAAGAGCGAATGACATTCTTTCTAAAAAAGATCAACATCAATGTATACGCGCAGTCCGTGCAGCGTTTGCGTGTCTCTGCGTGGCTCACTAAACAGCTTTGTATAGCACGCGTCCCACACTCCCCTCGGGCTCTCTCTTCACCTCCACAGTCTCGAGAGTGACGGCAAGCTCTGCAATGATTGCGTGAACTGGTGGCATCAGCCTTCTTACACACGAGGTGTGACTGGGAGATTAACAAGTCACAGAACCAAGTTCTGCATTATTCAGAGCTGGAATGAATGGACAGCCCTTCAGTCTGCAGGTGAAGGGTGACAGTAGAGCAACACTTCTTTGGTACTTGAGAGCGTCTCTTGCGAACTCGTGCTCTTTGCCTCCATGTGACGGAAAAAAGGGCGTCTTCTGAAGGTGAGACAGAAACTTATTTCGGACTCCTGTGCACCACCGTGCTTTTGTGGACAGTGTGTCTTAATGATGTTGCCTTGCATGACTCTTTAGGTGTTATTTGGCCTTACTCTGGTGTTTTCCCCTGAGAGAGAGAGAGAGAGAGAGAGAGAGAGAGAGAGAGAGAGAGAGAGAGAGAATTTCTCTTTTCATGATTGAAATAATAATAATAATAATAATAATAATAATAATAATAATAATAATAATAATAATAACAATAATAATAATAATAATAATAATAATAATAATAATATCGTGTGATTTGATCTGTGGGAACACCAGCACAAATACATGAATTATGCAAGTTGACGCAAGACCATGTAGAGCGTAACAGCAGCTTTGTACATGAGTCACATTACCCTTTATTAATATGTATATGTTTTCATTTGGCAGTAACCGATAGATGGATGATGGAGAATTGGGTCAGCATTTGCAGTATTTTCTCCTTTTTTTTTTTTTTTTGCGTCAGATTATACTTTTTTTTTTCGACTTATGAGTTATAAGAGAATACATATGGCAGAATTACTCGTTTACCTCGTTCCATTACAAATCAGAATCTTCGACGTGCTCATAAGTTACGAAAATGCTTCACCTCAGAAAAATAGTAAATTTGATACGAGTCTATATTTTTCGAGATACAAATGTGTAGTTAAAAAAAAAATCCTACTACAATTCTTCGCATTGTAGATTTGAGCACTAATTCTCTAAGTCATGTTTTCCGAGTTCTGTAGCTTGCAAAGACCGAGATTACTGTGGTATACTGGTCTGCGTCATACCATTGCAAACCGCAATACTGGTAGTGGGTGGGAATTAGGAACATTCGGAGATTTTGTGGTATAAATGCACGCATCAGCTGGTTATTGTAATAGCAAATTGCTGTCCAATGGGAGTCGTTTAAGCTAATTTCTGAATGAATTTTCGTTCCTCTCAAACTCACGCCAACGCCGCTGTGTCAATTTGCACGCCATGATTGCGGGTTTCGTTCATTATCATCGCAACGCGAAGCTGAACGAAAGAATGTGGGTGAAAATTATCTAATTTGGCACAACCATTCACAAATATTAAAATAAAGTAGATGTGAAAAATTACCCACCGCGACATACCTATTCCATTTATTGTATGGTGTTTAGTGTCTATTTACCTGTATCTGTTTTATTTACGTGTTTTATTATTGTGATATTTGCAAGGAAAGGAAACCAACACCCATGACCTAGATTCAAAGAGGGAGTGTGCACATTAAACGAAGTGTTAGTGGTTGGAAAAAAATATATCATGCACTCGTCACGAATATGAACATTTCTTTATTCTGAATAAAAAAAGTGCTGATTTGTGTCAATTACTCGAAAAGAAATTAAAAGTTGCCTTACATTTTGTTGTCGTGGCTTTTTTGACAAAGTGCGTGTTGACGTGACGAAAGGTCCAGATATCTTTGTTGTTGTTTTAATTGTGTGTGTGTGTGTGTGTGTGTGTGTGTGTGTGTGTGTGTGTGTGTGTGTGTGTGTGTGTGTGCTTGCGTGTGCATCATATTCTTACTCATTCCTCTCTGCCCAACTCTTGCCTCGCTTGTCTCGAGTGTTCACCTTTGAAGACTCCTTAATTAAGAGTTGTACCTCACCTGCGACAGACTCGTGAGGCGGCCGTCAGTTTCCACCTCGATATGCCTCATTTGCTCGAGTCTCGCGGGGGTCGTCAGGGAAAGGTGAGAGTGGAGGAAAGGACCGATCGTGAGAGAGAGAGAGAGAGAGAGAGAGAGAGAGAGAGAGAGAGAGAGAGAGAGAGAGAGAGAGAGAGAGAGAGAGAGAGAGAGAGAGAGAGATTCATGTTCATGAACAAGCACTATCTATTTAAGAACTCATAGCATAATTTAAGTAACGAAGAAAAAAAAATGTAAACGGTGTAAGATTATCCAACGGTCATCGTAGAACAAGCAAATTATGGATCTTTATTTTGCTGCTTTTGTAGAAAATTTAAGAAGCACGTCAGGCTTACGTGTGTGTGTGTGCGTGTGTGTGTTTGTGTGTGTGTGTGTGTGTGTGTGTGCGTGTGCGTGCGAGTCGTGAGGCTGTATCACGCCAGGGTTTCGAAGGAACGGAGGAGTATCAAGCGAGCCACTCCACTCCACTCCACTGAGAAGGAGGTGGAGGAAGAAGAGGAGGAGGGCGAGAAGGAGGAATAGGAGGAGGTCCTTCAACTTCTCATCGTCCTCTTCCTTCATCTCCTTGGCCTATTTCTCCTCCTCCTCCTCCTCCTCCTCCTCCTCGTCGAGAGATACATTCCTCCGTTGTTGTCTCTCGCACTGTCGTGTTACCTGCCGTCTGGGAAACGCGCACCCGTGTTGTCCTGTGTGTGTGTGTGTGTGTGTGTGTGTGTGTGTGTGTGTGTGTGTGTGTGTGTGTGTGTGTGTGTGTCTGTGTGTGTGGATGTGTGATTTGGATGAAGTAGGTTTTGGTTTTCATTGCCTTGTGTTGTTACTTGGGCGATCTATACGCCGTGTTCTATCGATTATTCTGTAGCAAAGTCAATTCATTAACTATTTTTTCGTTACGATCCTCACATCCCTACCATTGTAGATGAGCGGTTTCCGCTTAGGCTGTGCTTGGAGCTTACATTATTTCTTTTCTCACTTCCTCGTCTCTGTTTTTTTTTTTTTTTATGGAATATTTTATACACACTGCATCTCGAATTTCTTCAGCTTCCATTTATGTTTCAACGTTGACATTTTTTATAAACTAGTATGGTGGATAATTGCCTTGTACTGTCTGATTTACTACTATCGTGATATGGAATCGTTCTATTGAATGTTGTTTAGTGTATTTATGTTGACGTTAATCGCCAAATTAGTACGTATGTCAGTCTATGCTTGTGTGTGTGTGTGTGTGTGTGTGTGTGTGTGTGTGTGTGTGTGTGTGTGTGTGTGTGTGTGTGTGTGTGTGTGTGTGAAGTGACGGCAGTGGGGCATGTGAATTCCCTAATGAGCTTACAATACACGTAGATTTTTATAGTGAAGTCTGTAACCTCCTTTCATTCTTCCATGCAAGGTCTTACTGGAAGTCAGGAAGGGTTGGTGCGTGTACGACATCTTGTTGGTCCAAATCCTGTTGGGTTGGGGAGAGGGTTAGTTGTGTCCGGGATGATCCTCGGGCTCCACTGTTTCCTTTTCCCAGGTTGTCTCAAGGAAAAGGCCAGACAAGAGAGCAAGAGAGGAGGGCAGGAGTTTGAAAAGAGTTGATGAAAGTGGAATTGTGTGGTGTCACTTTTTCTGTCTTGGCTCTTTTGTAGTTATTTTGATGCTAAGTATGACAACTCCGGGAACAAAACTTAGTGCCTTTCCTTCCTTTCCCCATCTTACTGAACTCCACTTGGAGACTCTACTTAGTTGTGCGGTCCTTGTTGGAGGGAAAAGTCTGCTTCTGTTTGATTAGTTTGTCTTTCCGTTCAGATATTACAGCATCATACACAGCGGTCTGCATAGTGCTGCCTACATTGACTCTGATTTGATGGTGCTCCGAGGTAGTTCTGTCTGTGCATGGAAGGAGAGGCGGGAGAATTGCGTCCCAGCCAAAGGTGTATTTATCTGCACAAGTTTGCGTTATCATAATTTGTTTTCGTTCATGACGCTTACACGAGACAGTGGAGGCGTTGCGTTCGTGAGACTCTGCATTCCCTGATGTCGCTGGGGTGTTATGTGCCTGTGTGTGTGTGTGTGTGTGTGTGTGTGTGTGTGTGTGTGTGTGTGTGTGTGTGTGTGTGTGTGTGTGTCTCTCTCTCTCTCTCTCTCTCTCTCTCTCTCTCTCTCTCTCTCTCTCTCTCTCTCTCTCTCTCTCTCTCTCTCTCTTATCAACGGACAAATTTTACTTTCTCGTCGACATTTTATCATTTCTTCATGTAGTGTGCTACATTTTTTGGCGCAGTGATGAGATGTCTGTATATGGTCCGATTTTTGGAAAGACGAAGACCATCATTAAAGCTTTAAAAAAATGTGGTAACATTTCGACATGCAGAAATGGCGGGTCTTTTATACTGGAGGCTGGTATATTTTTGTGTGATTACGAAATTTGTATACACTCAATCTTCCCTTCCGGTCTTCGCTTGTTCATTTGTCAAAAATACCGACTTGTACTGAAAAAAATAATTTCGATCCTTTTTCCACTCTTGCCAGAAAAATGTCTTTGCGTTGCTCGGGAACATTCAAGATTTTTTTTCATATAATTTTCACACTCAGATAAGAGTATATGCATGACTGGCGGAGCAGCGTTCTATTGTACCTTTGTATCGTACTTTCTTTGTACTCGTGGTGTGATATCAGTGAACACACTTATCCCATTCTCGCCCTCGAGAAACACACGCACACACACACAAAAAAAAATCTTGCATGTGTACATCGCACACATCACACGGAGAAAATTTTGGGACACATCAGAGAGAAAGGTCCCGAAGCCAGCTTTTATTTTTTCTTTCTTTGCTTCCACTTGAGGGCGAGTCACCGAGATTCCGTGTGAGGGAAACAAGCCCTTGTAAGCCTGGTCTCGGAAGCCGGACACGTGGCCTTTCAGAGTTCGTTAAAAGGAGGAAAGTTAAGGTAAGAGGAGGCAGCGGTGGCGGCGGGAGAGGGAAATAAGCTTCTTTTTAGTGGTTCGTATGTCCGAGTCTTGCCTCTGTGGTGCTCGGGAAACAAGAGGTTGCATGTGAAGGGGCGAGCAAGTGGTAAGACTGGAAACTCTTTCGAGGGCCCACGCTTATGTGTGTGTGTTTTGTCTCCTCTCCGTCTCTCTATTTGTCTCTTCCGTTTTGAGATTCTCTCTCTCTCTCTCTCTCTCTCTCTCTCTCTCTCTCTCTCTCTCTCTCTCTCTCTCTCTCTCTCTCTCTCTCTCTCTCTCTCTCCGGCTGCCAAAGGTCAAAACAATTATTTATGGTCAACCTGAAAGCATTTGCTGTCCCAATGTATCCCTCCTCCATTGCATGTTCCCAGGAAAACAAACATTGCCGCGTCTCAGTCCCGTGGTAGAGAAAAAGTCAGGTTTTTTTTATCCTTTTTCCAGGTACCCGAAGAAAAAGGGGAAAACTTGTGTTGCGGTAGTGATTTCCAAGGAATGGTTGAAAACTGAGGAGATTTTTGTGTTACATGTTGAAGAAAATGCTTCTACGTCCACCTCAGTGTTGTATCTTTTGATTTAATCTTGTTTTTGTGCAAACTAGAAAGAACTGCTAGAAGTAAAGCCATGCTAAGTGCGCGTTCGTAATGGTTTGAGAAAGAAACCCTACGTGGCGCAATGGAGGTGGCAGTGCCTGAACCAGCTGGTCCAGTCCGTCACGGGAGCTGCACGGCTTATGCTCTTACGGCTAGACACTCTAGGCACATGGGTCAGAATGCTAATTTTTTCTTGCTCTTACACTGCTTTCCAGGTAGTGATCCCTTGATGAAGAATTTTGTTGTCGCACGCACCCCATCTTTGATAGTGTGCGCTCTTTTTCTTATTTACGTTGCTGTCCCATTTGTAGACCGAAACCAAGGCGTATAGATGTAATGCTGTAATATTTGTCAAGCTATAAAAGTAGATAATTGCTGAACAGGACACGAAAACATTGATTCTCATATTTACAGTTTGCAATTTAATATAAAATTTCCGAACGCGTTGTAGACTCATTGTTCTTGACAAGATATATACCCTTGAACGTTTGATTGTCTATATTTTTCTAATTCATGTTATAAAGAATGATTTCTCCGCTATGATATATGAATATTTTTGAAGTAAATAACAAGTAGTTTGAAAGATAAGTAGGTAAGAAGAGAAAATCGTTGGAAACCTATTACTGAAAAAATAAACATCATTAATTTTAAGGCGCTATCAGGCTGAGACTTCCAGCGTGAAATTGGCTCCGGAAAATACCAGTAAAATGTTTATTTGTTGAAGGATGGACGACATAGGAAAGAATAAATTGGGTCGTTAAAAGAACTAAGCTGAGAACGCAAAACGTGGATGTTTCTTGTGCTGGTGGAAAGCCGCATACGAAAAAACAAATTATTATAAGTGACGAAAATCTGTGTCTTGCCAAAGCGGATGCAGGAATGTTATCGGCTTATACTGGGGGTCATTCACGTGTGGAAGAGGAGAGGGAGGAGTCTAATTTGTTTCAGATGACTACACTCCCGGAGGTCTTTCAGTGATCATACTGTAATTGTTATTTATATTGCCAGAACCATGGATCAACGAATTTATGCTGGTTTCTGTTTATTCAAAACATTTAACTTAATATGGTAGCTAAAACATATAAAAAAAAAAGTATTAACAGAGAAGGGAGGTTAGATTTCCGTGTGATTTAATTATTAGCTACTTAGTGGGCAAGGCCAAAAATCAGAAAATCAAAGTTTGCCGCCAACTTCATACAGGATGTCAGTCAGCCTGGTATCGTGAAATGACAGACGCGCTCCCACCAAAGGAGAGCAACATGAAATGTGTGGATGATAGGCGCTTCCATCAAGATCAACTCGCTAGTGAGGGTCGGGTCCCATTTCTGGACGGAGGCTCGTAGTCGTGATAACGATAAAAGTATCGCTCCAAACAGTTGGATATGAAGAGCCGACCTCTGGCTTTCAGAACCATACACACCGTTTATTGCATGACATTATCGCCTTTGTAGAATTTCAAGGAGTATCATAGTGTGTCTTCAAGAAGAAAAAAATAAAAATAAATTATAATTCACAATACAATGAAAGAAGCCTCCGTCAACATGGGAAGGAAAGGAAGGTTTCGAAAAACATGAAAGGCAGTGGAACATAATGTCAAGGTTCGAACACATCAGTGGAAGAAAGAACGCTTCACGCGCTGCCCGCAGCATGGAAGGGAGAACTCGTATTTGGAGTGAAATATAACCAAAGACAAAGGCGGAAAAGGGATGAACAGTGTTTATCTCTTCGATCATATGACTACATGACCCATTAGGGACGTCATGAAGTCACGCGCACGGCCACAGCGAGAGAAAGTGTAAAATCAATGCCGCACACGTATTTGCACTTAGTAAGAGAAAAACTACCACGAAGATTTTGCTCAGAAAGAAATGCATTTGCTCATTCTCTCCAGGCAGAATACCCTTGTGGTCTCGCAAATCAGGAATGCAGCGCCGAACACACGATCTTATCAGAAGGGTTTATTTTTAGAGGCCAAAGACGAAAAAAGAGTAGGAAACAGGAAAAGACTTTAAGCATCAGTGATATCGTGCTTCCTTTAGCAAGCTGCGTATGTGCTACGCTATGAGGCTACCGTGCGTATCGAGGCCAGCACACAAATGTAACTTTAGTATACTTTTATGTAAATTAACTCAAATATGCCCATGGCGCCGCTAGCACTAACATGAGATGAAAACATTAACACATTTGCTTAACTGGACTCTGAGGTTTCATTTTCGTTTCGTGACAAGTGGAGAAAATGCGTAGTTTGCTGCACGTAATATTCGAGAGAGAGAGAGAGAGAGAGAGAGAGAGAGAGAGAGAGAGAGAGAGAGAGAGAGAGAGAGAGAGAAAGAGAGAGAGAGAGAGAGTGTATATTAACAATAATCCTAGTCCTTCACACTCTGAGCTCCTGAGGCATCGCATGAACTTTACCCATGTAATGAAAAACAAGAGCAAGCCCGTGCAGGATATTACCAGTTTCACACTTTACTACTACTACTACTACTACTACTACTACTACTACTAATAATAATAATAATAATAATAATAATAATAATAATAATGTTATTGTCATTAAAGGAGGTCGTTGTGCTGTAATGATACTTGATGTAAACGGAGGATCATTGGTGATGCTGTTTGGGATATTCATTGATGAAGGCTCGGTGAATGGGCTCAGAGCATTGGGTCAAGGGATGGAAGGGACTGAGCGATAGGCGTGTGAAAACGATCGAGTGATGGACTCAACTAGGGATTTGGTAGTGTATAACCTCCAAGAGACGCAAATTTCGGTAAAGAATAGGAGGAATTGCAAATATTGAAACCTAGGCGGGAGGTATTGGTGGCGGGCAATGGGATGACCACGACAGCTTTAAGGTATCCCTCTATAAAACACACGTGTCAGTCTTATATCATGTCTGGGAAGTTTACAAGGATAGGCGACAGAAAGAGTGCTACGATAAAGACATAACAAACCCATACCATGCACTTGCTACCTTCCTGTCCAGCCAACATCTACTGGCTTAATTTTTATGTTTAAATTTAGAATACAAAAATACATATAAAGATAAAAAGAAGCTAGGATGAAGTGACCAGCCACTCACCACTCTTCCTGTCTTCCTCTCTTGCCCGGCTGTCTTCAGTTTCGTATCTAAATTTTAAAAAATGCATACATAGGTAGGAAGGACGGTGTCTGACAGGATGGTAGGTAGTGGGAGGTGAGTGATGAAAAGCAAGGGATGAAGGGCAGGGTTTGATGTATGAGACGCGAGGTAGGGGGAAGCGGCACCGAGGATGGTGAAGGGTGGGAGATTAAAACATAAACAAGGGATATACGGACGAGGGGTAGTGGAGAGAGGCGTCAACGTGGTGCCAAACGATGGGAAGTGAGAATAAAGAGGCAGGAAGTTGGAGGAGTGGCCGTGTATGAGGAAGCGATTAGCAGCAACAGGAGAGATAGGCACAATTAACCATTTGACTGTTACAGGCTCTTCTCAGCTTGCTATTATAGTCTGGTACAAGTTTAGATAACGATTTTGAAAGACAACACTGACAGTAAAAGGGATAATTGAATATCTAATCAAGGTTTTTAGTACTTGTAGCTTACTTTTTGGTGAGTGAAATTACCTTGGGTTGATGAAAATGAAATTACATGTGCCTTTGGCACATGTAATTCAAGTCAAAGGGTTAAGTAAGTGGAAGCTTCTTGTCTTCTCAAAAGTGCAGAGCTTCCCGGGGATGAATTTTTAGGGCGTCAATGGATCTGCCTTCTTGATCCACGGGGCCTGTAGTGAAGAGGAGGACTCGAGTGCATTCCCTTGTCCCGAGTCTCTCACAAGAGCGCGGGCAGCCAAAAAATCTCAGTCGCTTGGGACAGTGATAAATGTGGAGTACCTTTTAAACTGTCTTGGTCTGCGTGGGTAAATGTATTCTCCCCTTGAACAAATATTTTCTTCTTTTTTTAAAATCTCGGATGTTTCTGAGCTTTGATTGAATGAATAGTAAATAGACACAACAAATACTCTCAGCAGGAAGGTCAAGGTGTTTATTTTTAGTTTTAAAATTTCATCTGCAGAGTTTATGACTATTTATTAATAGATAAATTTATTTTGGAGGAGGATTAAGAATTAAATATGTACACTTAAGTTTACTTTATATTCACGTCATTACTTCATTACTTAGTACTTGGCAAGTTTAGTCCATGGCAACACGTGCAGAAGACGTCGTGGCGTGACGAGATAAAAGTAAATGGAAACAAGAAAGACTCACCGCTTGCAGTCAGTATTGTTGGCGTTTGCTTTAGTCGTATTATTTCTGTCGCCTTCCTTTTGCCTCTCGCTGTGCAATCTGCTCCACACATCCCCACCAACTAAAATTCCTTCTTCCGCCTTTTCTTCTTCCCACCTCACTTCTTCCAACTCCACTTTCTCCTCCTCGAGTTCCCTCATCTCTTCTTATTCTCCTCTGTTTTCCCCAACACCTTCAACATATTCTTGCTAGTTATTTTCTCCTAACTCTTATTGTTCTTATTCCTGCGCTTCTCTCACTCCCCTTCTTCCTTGCTCTCCTCCTGAATCTCTCGAGTTGTTTTTTCTCCTCTTCCTCCTCCTCATCCTTCTCCTCCTCCTGATGCTCCTGCGTAGTGCAAATACTCAGATATACAATAAAAGCCTCAACAGCGGACGTGGGCATGCCTGAGCTGGTTGGAGACGCGGAGGGCGGCTCGCTGCTGAAGGAGTGAAATGTATTCCTTATCTCTCGGGGCCCGACGCTCTGCCGCTGGTGAATTAATTGAGCTAATCGAGTTGTGTGAAGGTGGTTGGAAAAGAAAGAGAAAAGAATGAAAAAAAAAGAGGATGAGAATGAGGGAGAGGCAGAGATGTGGCGGTGGGATGGTGGTGGTGTTGGAAGGGGGAGGTACAGAACAGGAAGAAAATAAGGACGGAAAGAAGAGAAAAGTGAAATTAATGAAGATTGTGGCTAAAATAGAGGAAGAAGAAAAATAATGAGAAGGAAAAGATAAGGAGGAGGAAAAAGAAGAAAAAAGAAAAAGAAGAAGAGCATTAGCAGGCAAGAGATGACAACTGAAGGAGAATAACCACCAACACCTCTACCACTAAAATCTAAATAACTGTCGTATGTACACCTGATATTGGTTTAGAAACCCCAACACAGTATTCAGAGACTCAACAGTGGGAGTAAAAGAGGCGTCACACTTCGCGCCACATTCATTACGGAAATGGGAAATTATTCATTAATACTATATCATTGATGATATTGAATAATTCTATTGTTGGGTCAAATAGAATATCACGCATCCATTATAAATATTCTGTTCCAAGGATAATATTTGATCTGATATTGTGATATATATATATTTTTTTTTTCATTCTTGAATGACAGAATTAATCTTTTATACTAAGCCTATTTCGATTAGATATATTTTTCTCTACTATCTAATTACTTAACTCATACGAATTGAGTGTACATGGGAGCAAGGCCTTGAGTGTTGGAAGAGATGAAACTATTAGAAAAAAAGCCTCAGCCAAGACCAGTCAATCTTGATGTTATATGACTAGACGCCCATTCATGCTAATCTGTCTGTGGCCACCCGTTCAATGCACACATCTTGTTGTCTTAAATAGCTCAGCATCAGTGTTTTTGTAACGAAAATTACTGATTATAGAAGTTGCCTAGTACTCCATAAACTGCAGGTTAGAGAAGTTATAGGTGGGAAGGAGCCCACATATCCGTGCGATTCATTACTTAATAATGTTGTGAAAGTATCTTCATTACTTACACACTGGGTGACAAGGCCTCCCAACATAAGCGTATGAAGATTGATTATGCTATAGGTTAGGGTTATACCTGTCTTATATTATGTAGTGTGTGTGTGTGTGCGTGTCTGTGTGTTCCAAATTTTCTTTCCGGCTCCCCGAGTGTTGGACCGAGATGAAAGTGATTAATGAATCCGGCGACAATGTACCTTACCGTAGCATCAAGATAACGACATTGTGTGGTGGTGGTGGTGGTGGGTTAGGATGGCCTATGGTGGGGAGGGAGTATGGAGGGTGTGTGAATAATTTTTGTGCGTCAACTTTAATACGAGTTTGATTTGATAACATGTTGGAAATTGTGTGTGTGTGTGTGTGTGTGTGTGTATGTGTGTGTGTGTGTGTGTGTGTGTGTGTGTGTGTGTGTGTGCGCGCGCCTTGTTTTGTGATGTGTTGTTTATTCTGCCTTTTCATCTTGGGAGTTGTTTACATATTTGCGCGAGCGATGCGGGGATTCATTCATTTACTGTCCAGATACTAAACACTCGATTTTTTTTTTTCAGTGTTTCGATGCTCAGAGATCAACTTTTGCAATAAGTACGGGGCTGTTGTGCAAGAAAAGATTGTAGTTTAAGGAGTTATTATCTTCATATAATAATTAATTTGATCTACAAGAACGGTGGTAGTGCAAGAATCACAACAGAAATATGACCTACCGCCCTATTCATCCACAAGCTATTCAGGGCACAAATGAAGATTGTTATTCATGTAAGAAATCAGATATATAGAGTGACTGTTAAACACATCATGCACTGAGTACGTTTGTGTAGCGTCTCATTTCTATCACTGAACTCTTCTTCCTTCCCTCTTATCTCAGTTGACACGGTGGACGAACACTCACAATCTAAAATGTCGCACATTGACCCTCATGTTCAGTGGAAATGCTGGAAAGTAAAGTTTTAAGTTTTATTTCCGAGAATCTGTTTTTTTATATAATCTCTTGAAGCTGCAAATGTAAGTTTGCCCCGCTAGTCTCTCTCTCTCTCTCTCTCTCTCTCTCTCTCTCTCTCTCTCTCTCTCTCTCTCTCTCTCTCTCTCTCTCTCTCTCTCCTGGTTTTCTCTTGTGTTTGTAGTTTATCTCTCCATTTCTTTCTCTTCCCCTCCTTTCCTTCTCACGCTGCCATCAAGCAGACACACATCTGCAATAAAACAAATTTCAGTTTTCGTTTTAAGTCGCACTCTGTCCTGAGGGATGTTTTATTCTTGCACATACACGTGAGTAAACATGAAAATGAAGTCGAAATGCAAAGTGACAGCCAGATAAGTATAACTGTCTTTCCGAGAGAGAGCAGATTGTTCGCTCTGTCAGTTTATTTTGAATAAAAGTCAGACGGAGATCCAGGTACAACATTGAGTAACATCAAGTTCCTCTTTGCTTTAATTACATCTTGTTACAATACCCGTGAGCAAATGTTTGATAATAGAGTATCATGAATATTTAGCACAAATGTAGAGTTCTATTAATAGAACATAACAAGACGTCGAGATCGAGTGTGCGACAGTGGGAAGAAATTACTCCCTCTCTGCTTTAATATTATAATATCTATAAATGAAATGAAAAGAAAAAATATCAAATACATATATCTTAAACGGATATGACGATTGAACATCAGCGACACAACATTACAAAGCGTCAAAAATGTACATGTACTTCGTCTTGAAATATAAAGATTCCTCATTTCTCGTGACCGGTTTACATGTACATGTTACAAACACATATGTGCAAACTTTTCTTCGGCAAACTGTAACTAGAAAAAGATGGCTGATAGAACAACATCATCCCCCAGAAACTGCCATCAGAGCTCTCTGGGTAGCTGATGCCAATTGTTCCTAATCGTCTATGTCCGTGCGAAAGATTTAGTAAATATAAAAATAGGATGCATCCCAACCCTTCCCTCGCCAGTGGGCAGACATCTTTTGCCTTCCACACTTTGCTTCCTCCCTTCCCTGCCGTGCCTTCCTTTTTGCATTTTTTTCCTGACGCATTGTGTGTGTGTGTGTGTGTGTGTGTGTGTGTGTGTGTGTGTGTGTGTATATGTGTGTGTGTGTGTGTGTGTGTGTGTGTGTGTGTGTGTGTGTGTGTGTGTATTTGTGTTTGTGTGTGCTTCTCTTTGTTTCATTCTCGCGTTCTTTGTCTTCTCAATTTGTCTTAATTTGTGTATTTCTGAATATTCCTTTCCCCTCTCTCTCTCTCTCTCTCTCTCTCTCTCTCTCTCTCTCTCTCTCTCTCTCTCTCTCTCTCTCTCTCTCTCTCTCTCTCTCTCTCTCTCTCTCTCTCTCTCTCTCCAAACCTCAGTCAGCATCAAAGGTCAGTCGGTTAACGTTTGCTTCAGCGTCCCCTGGGTGGCGGTGAGCAGGGGCCGCTGGTCGCCTCCTGAGAGCTGCCTCCCTTCTTGGAATTTAGTCTACTAAATATTATTACTAGCACATCTGTAATATAATTTGCTAGAATCCGGAAAAATTATCTAAGTTTCCATTAAATTGCAGTTGTTTGGAAAGTCTTTCTCTGTGGCTGTTGGCGTGCTGGACGAGTTGCTCCGCACGTCACCACTGTATTGTTCACTCATCAGTGTCATTTTTCATCCCGTATTCTGATGTGTGTTTTAAGCTTCGCACAAAGATAGAAGCGGTCAAAAATTCGTATGATAACTAAGTTTTATTCTAGTAGGGAAAAGATAGCCTGAACGTTGCTCTTTTTTTTTTTTTTCATTTTTAAATATTCTGACACTGCCGTAAAAACTTTGTGCGGATAGGCGCAACCACAGAATTTCATGTAGAGTTTTAGTCTCTAAGCAAAAGCTGTCTGTATAGAAAGCATTTGAATTTGAGTAAGTCGTAACTCAGGATCAGCAAGAGTCGTCAAACAGAAGGAAACTCGATCACAAAAGAGACACGAGGCTGGAGGCGAAAGGGTGACGAGTGAAGTGCAAGGGAGCATTGCACCTGTGCTCTTACCTTTGTTATCTTTGTTTGCTTTCCTTAGGACTCAATCTCCATCGTGCAGGGAGGCGTTTTCGATTCTGTAATGGCGTGTGTACCTGCGCCAGGTTTAGGAGGGAGGATCAGAACTACTCGGAAAATAAATTGAGCCTCCATTCTGGGGAACATTTCTGCCTTATTCTAAAATAATTTACTTGTATTCCTTTTATTTTATTATTTATTTCGGTTTATTATTCAGCGTTTAATAACCTCTTCTTTTTTACATGGATTATAACAAACAGTGCCCCCTTTTGCTAAAAACATTTAAATTTGATAAATTACTCTTTCCTGTCCATATAAAACGGTGGATGATAGTGGCGCCGAGCATATGCAGTGTCTCATCCTTACAGCGGTTTAATATTGCCAGCACCACAGGTCCTGTCTTACCAGTAAGCATCATCCCCGTTGTAATACAGACATCATTCCGTATTATGTCGGTATATGTCGCTACTGTAATCCGTAATGCCGCTATAATCTTGTCGCTTATATTTTGTCTTAAAAATCCTTTACGTATTTCTCTGAAAAGAATTTTGCTTTTGAACACTTCAGGAACAGTTGATAGGATTATGGTTATTTTCTTGACAATGATTGCTCGTTCTTTACATGATTTTTTTTTTTTTTTCATGTCAGACTTTCTGGAACACAGCTTTACGTCATTGTTGTCTTGAATCATAATGCGATGACGTTAGTGCCGCACAGGGAAGGTTGCTATCGTGACGCAGCTGTTTGGCCAGATGCTTGGCAACGCTGCAGTTGACCTGACACTGTGCAAACGTTATATTCTGCCTTTTATTGTGGCTTTGGACAGTAGATGTTCTCCGTTTTTGTTTTTTTTTATATCACTGTACAACACTACATTTTCGCCACAGTGCTCACAGCTAGCTGGGGGCGATGACGCGGCGCGGAGGTATGTAAGAGACGAGGTGTGTGTGTGTGTGTGTGTGTGTGTGTGATAAAGCCGTTGTTACTCAGATTTTTAGCAACAGTTCGTGGTAAACACACACACACACACCTCGCCTCTTACATGCCTCTGTACCGCGTCATCGCCCCCCAGCCAGCTGTGAGGACCGTGCCTGAGCCGTGCTGCTCCTCGCCGGTCCTCGCAGTGCTGGCTGGCCTGGGCTGGTGCACCGCAGAAGAACGCTCCACCTGGAGACTGGTGAGCAAATATTTGGCTCGTTAGCAGGGAGGAGATTGAGCGCAGACGACTGGCCATGCTGAGCTCCCTGCCTCTCCTCCTCCTCCTCCTCCTCCTCCTCTTGTCCCCCAAACGTCCGCCTACCCGTTCCATCGCCCGCCAGCCAGCACACACTAAGACAAACACGCCAAACACGCCTACTCGTGCAGATTTCCTGATGATTGCATCTTTTCTTGGTATTGGAAAAGAGGAAGAGGAATTCAGTTACTGTAATTTTCTGTTGGCTTATGACAGAGCGTTAATTTTGTTGTTGTTGTTGTTGTTGTTGTTGTTGTTGTTGTTGTTGTTGTTGTTGTTGTTGTTGTTGTCGTTGTTGTTGTTGTTGTTTGTGTGTGTGTGGGTGTGTGTGTGTGTGTGTGTGTGTGTGTGTGTGTGTGTGTGTGTGTGTGTGTGTGTGTGTTTGTTTGCTTGTTTACATAATTCATTGCACCATCATTTATTACTCTCTTGCTTTTCAGTGTCTGTAATGATCTTTGCCACCATAACCACCTCTTCCTCTATATCCTTTAATTATCTCTTGCCTTCTCAACTCCTTTCGTTTCTGGTCCTTATCACCACCACAACCACAATCTCCTCCTCCTCCTCCTCCTCCTCCTCCTCCTCCTCCTCCTCCTCCTCCATCTATCTCTTCAGCCGTGAAACATGATTGGCATCTAGTCAAGGTTTAGCAGGGAAATGTATGCATCATATGGTAATACTTTCTGGTCGTTACATGTGTAGGTTATGAATATTTAGAACTCTTCCCTTGTCAGCTTAAGTTATAGCATTCTTCCTGGTCACTCTCTTCTTCATTCAGATTGCTAAAATTTCACACTCTCTTCCTCCAATTTCATCAGTATCGTAGCAGTTTTAGTTTTCGAAACATCATATTTGCTGTTGTGAAATGTAACTATATTTGTTTACCTGTGAATGTCTTTTTTTCTGAAGTCGTTGATGTTTGTCTTGCGGTAGTAGCAGTAGTAATAATGAAAGTTCTCATCTTTAGTGTTTATAACGTAGATTTATATTCAATGGTGGTAGTCTTTTTTATTAATTTTATTTGGTGCAGGTACTGTGTCACCATCATTGAAGAGCAACAGTGCATCAAAGAATTTGGTATAACGTTCGGAATGTGTATGTTCTCACTACCAATCTTCATCACTATTTCTCATCTGCCCATGTTGGTGGTTGGTGAGTATTAGGTTATTTTTCTTCTTGCTCGTCCAAGCTGGATGGAGTGGAGGGTGAGGAGGCGGCTTCCTTTATGCTACCCTATTTATCTTACTGTATATTAGATGGTACAGTCCTTCAGAAAAAAAAAAAGTACCGTGTGTTGCTTCTCCTCCTCCTCGTCCTCCTCCTCTTCCTTTTTCTACTCGTTTTCGTCTTATTTTTCTCCTCCATTTCGTTATCTTCATTTCCATCTCCTCCTCCACTTGTACCCCCGTTTTTGCTCTGTGGATGTAAGTTGTACACACCCACCCACCCATCCACCCACACACACACACACACACACACACACACACACACACACACAGAGAGAGAGAGAGAGAGAGAGAGAGAGAGAGAGAGAGAGAGAGAGAGAGAGAGAGAGAGAGAGAGAGAGAGAGTCTTAATCAATATACATACATGGCCGTGAGTGTCATCATAAAAGATATCTAGTAATGGATTCACGGATTTTCTTTTCTTTTTGTAAGCATCCCCAACACGAGTATTCAGTAAAAAGAACCTCTTCCTCCCTTGTTTATTCTCCCGCCTCCATCATCATCTCGTCGACACACTTCTCTTCTATGCCTTCTTTTCACCAGTCTTCGCTCAGGCGTTCAGAGCCAAACCTCGCCTTGCCTCGCCTCACCTCGTCTCCTCTCGTCTCCTCGTGCCGCCGCGCTCCAACCCTCTTTCATCACATTCATCTCTTGGTAAATTACTTTCACTTAATTTAGCGTCAAGGTGGCGGGTCAAGGGCCGGGAGTGGAGGCCCCATCCACCCAGTGTGAAGGAGACGCGTGATAGATTGTAGTGAGCCACGTGAACACGCCGAGGAGGGTGAGTGGCGATGATAAAGTAGTGCAGCGGTTTCCAGCGTGCAGAGTGAATAGGAAGGAACGTCTTGCTGTGTGTGTGTGTGTGTGTGTGTGTGTGTGTGTGTGTGTGTGTGTGTGTGTGTTTGAAATGCTAGAAAAAGGTAGGAATGAAGCAAGGCTCATCGTGTGCACACGAGGATAAGCTCAACACGAGCAAGTTATAAACTTGAATGAAAGTGTTTCATAACCATCACGTCAATTTAGTTCACTTAAAGTTTTGTAGAATATCCTTATTTAAGCTAAACTTTTAAACTAACTTTTTAAAACTTTACTTGTAATAGGAATTTCATTCAAAAGCCACACTACGGATTCATATGTAATTATTACATCAATATATATATATTTTTTTTCAGATATATAAGATTGAAGAAATTCTATTCATATGAAAATTTTGGTCCTTTTTTTTCTAAGTCCGGACGTTCATTTTTTCCACAATCATTTCACTTTTTGCTTGTTGGTGCTTCTCTTCCGTTTTTTCCCACATTCATCCGTTAATCTTGTCTGATTTTTGCCCTTATCAATTCTTTGTAATCTTGTCCTCTTGGCTTTACTCATTAGTTTTTGTCTTAGAGTTCCCAGAACATTTCTGGGAAGCCAAAAATCTAAAAGCAAATACGTCACAGTTTCTTCTTTTGCAACATGTGGAAGAAAAATACACACGTGTGTTATGATGCATGTAATATATTGAAGTGTTCATAATTCCTTTATGTTTGTTGTAGACTAATTCCATTAAAAGAAATATACTCCAAAAATTGTGATATGAAACTAAAAGCTTTATTCCTTGCAGTGTTATGGTATTACTTCAATGCCTGGAACTATGTTTGCACGAGGCTGCAGAATTTAATGACAAGACATATTGTGGATTGACAAACTGTGTTGAAATATGTTGAAAAATGCTGTCGAAGTTGTTTGTTGGTGTTACTGTTTTTATGAGAAAGAAGTATATAAAACTTATTTCCCCTTTATTTTTATTTATTTAATTATTTTATTTTTTTCTGATGCAAAGATGAAATCCAGTATTTTTAGCCCCCTATCTCCATATTGACATCAGGCGCGTGTAACAATCCCCACTTGGCTCTGCCTGACGCTGGCAAACGTTCACCTCGTTTATATTACAGTGTGATATTCAGACCCACTATTGTGAGAGACATCCATTACACACTGATTCATGTAACCTCTTCACCGACACGCGAGGTTTTACTTCCGGCCTAATTATTTTTTGTGAATATTTGCCCCCCACTCAACCGCTTGAACAGGAACAAAACATCTACATATCCACACTGATTTTCAAAAGCACCTACGCCCGCATTCCGCTGCTGCGACAGGGCGAGCAGAGTGGCCGCCATGGCTGGTCATTCCTCCGTGCCTGGCCGTCATGTGCAAGTGTTATTACATGTAGTGGCGATGATTGGTGTCATGTGCACGCGTGCCAATTGGCCCTCGCGACAGGCTGTGTGTGTGTCCACGTGATGGAGGACGTAACGCGGCTGTCTGGGAGCTGCCTCAGTTCGGCTCGGATTTGACTCGTGATCAGGACGTGAGTGACCGACAGTTGTTCTTATCTACCTTCCCAGTGATGGCTGATGATTGAAATTCTAGAGAATATCCATACGAAGTAATTATTGTAGTGATCATTTTTATCGGCACATGTTAAAGTAAATTCGTTTCATTAACTATTTTTTTTTTTACTGACACGGAGACTGCCCAGAGGGTAGAAAAGAATTTTGCAATTATCCGCTTAATTGGCATTTCCATAAACGAAATATATAGTATAGGAGGGGAAGGGAAAGGCTAATTTATTTCCAAAGACATCTTGATATTCCTCTCGTAATTAAAGGTGTAGAAGTTATAGGAATGTGCAAAAGCTGGTTAAAGCAAGAGTTTCCGAGAGGTTGCCAGTAAAGGGAATGAATAGGGATGAAGTAAGTAGAGAGGCTTATAGAAACAAGCTGCTGGAAAGGGACGTATGTATAACGTTAGTTGCATAATTCATAAAGCTTAGTGTATAACGAATAAGAATCTCTTGAATACGATCGTCTGTGGCATCATTGGGAAACTGTGGCAACATGAATCACAGGTTATCTCCTGTACATTGTAGTCGGTCATCTATCTTGTACGAAAGGATACCTAAGTGCGCCGACTCATTAGGCCTCGACTCCAGCCTAGGAATCATAACTAAACGCGTCGGCCATTATATCAAGGAAGTGCATTTCGTCTACTGCAGATAATCTCGTTGAAGACCTGCCGTCTGCCCAAAGGTCAGCGCAAGAGAGTGAAATGATCGCTGATATTGTGCTCTCCATGGCTTATGTCCTTTGCCATTAACTTCAAAATGAAGGTTCAAAACTACTCATGAGGATAAGTGGCGCGTTAAAATTCCTGTCGCCAAAATGGTGCTTCCCGACAGTGTCATATTGCACTCGTTACAGCTCATAAACGAGCCCTCCATATCTCTCCACGTGTATGATGCCTTCGCATAATTGTCACTAAAAAATTTTTTCATTTAGGTCACCATTTAGAACACCATTTTTCTTCTTGATGATAATGAACGAAGGAGAGCAAGGGAAGACAAACGTTGAACAAAGCAGTTGGTTAGGTTTCTCTCTCTCTCTCTCTCTCTCTCTCTCTCTCTCTCTCTCTCTCTCTCTCTCTCTCTCTCTCTCTCTCTCTCTCTCTCTCTCTCTCTCTCTCTCTCTCTCTCTCTCCTGTAGTTGTGCGCAGTTCTCTCGTGAGAACGCTGCTGCCGTCTCTGGAGCAGCGTCACTGTTCCACAGGCATTCTCGTCGTGACTTTAAAAGGAAATAATTGTCTCGTTTTTCGTCTAAACCATCCGTCTTCTTGTTGTACGATCCATACTTGTGTTTCTTTGTTGTCCGCAGTGAAACCTTAAAGATCGCTGTGGACAACATAGTAGGTGCCATGCTGACACTATAAGCTACTGTGTCTGCCTGCCCGTATATCTAAGAACATTCCTACTGTCCTTTAGACACCCATTCCTCTTGACAAGATATAGCTGCAATGTATATGACTTAGAGGCTCTCTTAATGTACTGGCAATGGAAAAGTATGCGTCGTGATAAAGACAAGACCATATGTGTGACAATATGGGGTGCTGAAAGTATGGTGACAAAAGAAAGCTTATTTGTTGAGGAAGAGGAGGAAACCGAGTTTGCTGAGAGACTATGTGTACATGATTAGAGAAACATACTCTCTCTGAGTATGTTTCGCTGGATCCTGGAAGCTGTGTGTGTGTGTGTGTGTGTGTTTGTGTGTGTGTGTGTGTGTGTCTATGTCTCAGTGTGTGTGCTTGCGTGCGGGTGTTGGCAGAGAAAAAGTGAGAGCGTGTTCTGGCAGAGAAAGACTCGCACACCTGCCTTCCCTCAGCCCAGTGGCGGCGCCGCCAGCAGCATTACAGCGAGCGAGAAGATGCATGCGAGCAGAGGCCTTAATGATTCCCCGCCGCTGCTCCTGCCACATTATGCCTTCCTGTGGCCGGCAAAACACTGCAACACACACACACACACACACACACACACACACACACACACACAATGGTCATAACGTACACTCCCCCCAGCTCCCCTCCCTCTCCCTCCCCTCTCTCTCCCTCCCCCTCCCTCCCCCTCTCTCTCTCTCTCTCTCTCTCTCTCTCTCTCTCTCTCTCTCTCTCTCTCTCTCTCTCTCTCTCTCTCTCCTCTCTCTCTCTCTCTCTCTCTCTCATCTGTTTGCTTTCTCTTTGTTCTTGGTTCTTCTAGTTGTCTGTCCATAATTGTTTTGATGTTACATATATCTGTTTATATTGCATAATTAGGGTATATGTCCTTTGTGTGTGTATGTGTGTGTGTGTATTTGTGTGTGTGTGTGTGTGTGTGTGTGTGTGTGTATTTGAGAGAGAGAGAGAGAGAGAGAGAGAGAGAGAGAGAGAGAGAGAGAGAGAGAGAGAGAGAGAGAGAGAGAGAGAGAGAGAGAGAGAGAGAGAAACCTATTTCCCTCCATAGAAACACTTGCTCCCCGGGGAATGTAATGGAATGGTTCCTATTAAACTAGTTAATTGATGACGGCCTTCCTGGTTAACTGTTTTCATACTTTCCATTAATGCGCTAATGAAAAAATGGAAGCAGAGGGAAGTATGCAGTTGTAATGTTTTTGGGACGAGTAAATTTACCAGCGGAATTGCAAAAAATGACGGGACAAGTTTGCGCGTGCGAGCATTTTACTGCATTATAATTAGCAGGTGCAAACAGGTACATGGGGGCCGACTGGTTGTGTGTCGATGGGTGCTTTTGTAACTAGACTTTTCATGGCTAAGATTGCAGAGAGAGAGAGAGAGAGAGAGAGAGAGAGAGAGAGAGAGAGAGAGAGAGAGACTTAATAACAGGCTGTGTACCAACACCCAAAGTAGTCTTTACGGTACTGTACCAGTATTTATAAGCCCCTTTAAAGAGGGTTACTGGCAAGGATATTAAAGGGAAGGGTTAAAACACACACACACACACACACACACACACACACACACACACACACACACACACATATCTTAAGTTAGTTACTCGTAATAACCCACCATCAAAAAGAGAATATAGAAAATATGAAAGAGTAGCAGAAGGAGGAGGAGGAGGAGGAGGAGGAGGAGGAGGAGGATGAACGAATGCAATTTTGCGAGTAATGCAAGCGGCGCCGCAATGTTCTACTGTATCCCCTTATAACGTTACAGAGGCGGCAGCCCAGGCCACTGAAATTACCTTACCTGCTGGATATTGGGGAGTATATTTTGGTCTTTATTTTTGTGTGTGTAGAGAGAGAGAGAGAGAGAGAGAGAGAGAGAGAGAGAGAGAGAGAGAGAGAGAGAGAGAGAGAGAGAGAGAGAGAGAGAGAGCACAATTTTGTCAGTGCAACAGTAAGGTCCTACAAAACACACACACACACACACACACACACACACACACACACACACACACACACACACACACACACACACACACACACACACACACACACGTCGTTTCCCTCCAGGACAGGATGCACCACACCGAAGCTTTTCCCAAACGGTGTATTTTCGACAGAGAGCTTGCACCTGGCACCCTCTCTCTCTCTCTCTCTCTCTCTCTCTCTCTCTCTCTCTCTCTCTCTCTCTCTCTCTCTCTCTCTCTCTCTCTCTCTCTCTCTCTCTCTCTCTCTGCCGCAGTGTTGCATGGGTGTTGTCTCTGAACTTACCAGCTCACGGATTCATATTTTTCACCCTTACTATTTAAAACTTAATCTGTTAGTTTAGTATTTGATCCCTCATTGGAAGTTTGAGTCGTATTTTTCTCTTGCTTTTAATGTGAACATATTATCAAAGAATTGCATTGTATCTGTTCGAAATGTGAAGTAGATTTTATTTATATTCTAGAATTCTGTAGTGTATGTCTTCTATATTCCTGCCACTTTATTATTTATTTATTTATTTATTTATTTTTAGAGAGAGCTACAATTAGGCGAAAGTCAGACGTAGGTGAGTAACATTACACCTGACTTTACCTCACAAATTAAAAAGAACAGGATGGCATAGTGCTTGTCAAGGTGCTCAGATCCACGATAAAGAGGGTTCGGTCTTACTGTCTTGCTGGTGCTTTGGGATCCCTGATATGTTCGAGATCACATTTCTAACCGTCATAGGAAACATTAGATTATATTCTCGCGATCTGCATAATTAAAGGGCTGTCTAGCTTAGTCTTGACACCTCGAGTGAGTCTCCTTAGCCTTTAAGCAAGGTAGCCCTGTGTCTCTCGCGTCCCAAAGGCTGGAGAGGGAAAGTTACGTGGGAACAGTAGGCTGGAAAATTCTAGGCACAAGGATATACCCATCCGTCATCAGAGTAACATTTTGCAAACTTGTCCAATACGAAAATCTGTCCTCCACCCATTCACCAACTGGCCACCACCCGACCCTCACCACCAGCTGAGATGTTCCCTGCCTGGCTTTCCACAACAGGCTTTTCTTCCCTGCATGGCTCCCCTACCGCCACTTCACGCCCTCTCTCTTCTTTCCCATCTTTACTACCTCGTATATCCTCCATCTCCTCCACCTGCCATTCTTCGCCTTCGACCACTTCTTCCGCTCCCTTCTTATATATTTCCTCTTCTCTCCTTCTTCCAAATTTTCTTCTGCAACTGAACTTTTTTTTTCTTTTCCACTCCCGTTAACCTCTTACTTTATCCTTTCTTGCCACTTTCAACAAATTCTCTCCTGCTCTCCACTTTATCTTTCTCACTCTTTTCCCTCTCTGCTTGCGTTCTCTTTCTTCTGCCACCGCTGCCATCATCCGCGTCGTAGGTTTAGGGCCTGCACTATGAAATGCTTTGCTCTCTCACCACGCCAGTTTTCAAAGGCCACAGAGATGATTACCCGGGCTCTCAAAGGTGTTTCTTGTTAACCTGTCGCTAAATCAGTGAAAACATCCTTAAAAACCCTTGCAACATGAACTACAGCCTTTTAAATGTAGTGGATGTGTTTCAGTGAGCACACGACGCCGTTCGCATATCACGTGAGTTGTCAGTGTTGCTTGGCTCATGATGTGGTGTTGAAAAAGGAAACAGGTAGATGGACGTAGTAGATCGCACCTCCGAAAAACTTAACACAGTGCTATAATCACATCTACTTTCGGTTCTCTATTGTCTCTAACGCTCATGCACTCACTTCCACTACACGTTCCTGACACTCATCACAACTCTGTCCTCACACACACACACACACACACACACACACACACACACACACACACACACACACAAAGGACTATTATCTCCTCGGTAAGTGACTGACAGTTATTCCAGTGTAATCAAATCCCTTATTAGTAAATTTGTCACTCGCTTCCTCACCAACAAAGAGAAGCGACTCGCTGAACACACACGCGCTGATACAAATGTTGGACTTTCCCTCACTCACTCTGTCTCTGTCTCTTTCCCTTAACTGTTCTGAGGGATTGTCATGGGGTGTGCGTGCGTGCGTGCCTGTGTGTTTATCGTAACGGGGCCGTAATGGTCTTTCAGCGGCGGCAGGTTGCTTACTGTTCCTGTTTGTTGATGAGACGCTGCTCTGGTCCAGGGAACAGTAGCAGTGTACCTCCGAGGCGCGAGTGTTGATTCCGATAAGCCGCGAAGCTTTGCCCTCCTGCTGTTTGTGGGGAACTGCGGCGGTAGTTCTTGTGTGTGTGTGTGTGTATGTGTGTGTGTGTGTGTGTATTGGGAATCAGGCTTGCACTTTTCTCTCATTTTCTGTGGTTTTCTGTGATGTTCTTTCTCTTTCATTTATTTTGCTTTTTCTATTGTTCTTGAATATTTTTTTCATTTGTTTTTGTGGCGGTTTTATTTTATTTATTTTTTTTTTTTGATACTCAATTCTTCATTATGTGTTTGATGTGCTTTCTGCAGCATACTTACCAGAAGTACAAGATTAATCAACACTGAAAAGATGGAAAGCCAGACACAAATTATTCGGCTATCATAGTTAACGTATTCCTGCATGGCGGAATACGTTTATTGCTCATCATTGCTAGAAAAACTATTGCTTGTTTGCTGCCGGATTGTTATTTACTTGTGTTTGGAGTTATTTACACTTCTTTATGAAATAACTCGCATGCTGAACTCACCTTTGTATTCTGAGATAGAGAAGGAAAATAAACCCCTAGAGAAGAGACAATACTGGCATGTTTTCGTGAACAGACTGACATGCTAACCTGGAGATGTGAACAAATTTGCAGCTTTACTTACTGTCGACAATGCTGACTGAACATGCCGTTGCCTCTCGTTGCTGCTGCTGCTTAGGTGTGCGCGAAAATAAAAGCAGCACACACTCTGTAGTGAGACTGCAGTTGTTCCAGAAAGATGCCATAAGATAAGGAAGTGACATTTGCAAAGGTATTTTAGTTACTGAAAGTGTCTAAAAACAGCCCGTTGGTGAGGTGACGCCACCAGCTACACTTTTACTTAATGGTTGAGAATTCGCTCTCAAATGGGGGTGGGGTGTCGGTGCAGCAGTGCGTATATCACTGGAGCTGAAAGGGAAATAATGATATCTTACACTCGCACATTACCATTCCTAGCAAATTGTGATGTGGGTGATATACTACTAGTACAGAGCAATTTCACCCTTTCTAACCTGTACTAATTTCGCGAGTAAGTATTGCTTGTGGTGTATTTGAAGGCTGATATAGGGTAATTCGTGGCAAAACATGTCTGTCAGTACGTAAATAATTTTCCATTCCCTTTTTAGACATGATTAGGGCCACATTTGTTTGTTATATTAATTCTGGTGTATATAACTTTGCATACAAGTGAAACATGAATTAATACTTGCAAATGTTATATAGGATTATGTGACTATGGAACACATCGGTGAACGAAGTTCAAATATGACAGAAGTCTTTGTGGCTGAACTGACACGACAGCAGTTATTTGCTCAGGAATGCAGTTTGTGATATTATTAATAGGTACGCTGCAGCAGCTTATATAGTGTGTCACATGGAGACGGATCTGAACTGTAAGTACGTTGTCATTTTCCACAATGTCTTTCACCATCAAATATTGACATACAAGGAAAAAATATTACTTTTCTCATCTGTCAATTGCAAAAGTGATGCCCCGATCTCCCACCACTTATCAGAGTTTAACCTGATCAGGTGAATAAACTCAGGTAAATAAGGATCTGGTGTTCGTGTGTGTGTGTGTGTGTGTGTGTGTGTGTGTGTGTGTGTGTGTGTGTGTGTGTGTGTGTGTGTGTGTGTGTGTGCGTGCGTGCGTGCGTGTGTGCAAATCATCAGACGACACCACGGAGGGCAACATGCGGAAACACTATTATCGATCACCACAGTTCTCCCGGTAATGGGTGTTATTGTTGATTGCTATTCCGTGCTGATGCAACGGAACACGCAGCCAATCGAGGAGCGTGAAGGGTGGGGCAGATGGCCGTGGACTCACAGCACAACGACACATTGGATCCCACCCTGCCACTATGCCCTTTTTAAAATATCCATTAAGTTGAAATTTCCGTTGTAACAGTTTTTGGTTCATCCGTGATCGGCGTGCCATATTTTGTCGAATTAGGGGTGTGGCCCTTCTGGTTGTTAGATAAACAAACTGTGTTAGTGTGTGTGTGTGTGTGTGTGTGTGTGTGTGTGTGTGTGTGTGTAAGGGAAGAGCGACGACCGTAACCCAGATCTCTTAAAACATTAAGGTTTACAAAGTTGACCCGCTTTGTGTTTGGTTAAGTACACAAATTGATAACCTGCAACTACATGGAGTGTATGCACTTTAAGTATTTTCGTTGTCGATATGGGTTTGTGTATTGAATACCTTAGTTGTAAAAGTATTTATAATGGTAGACTGAGGTAGCAGAGATGGTTGTGCAGTAGTAGTATCAGTAATCGTTTCAGAAAAATTACCCATCTTTTATTAGTCTTCATATTCACTCAGAATCCCGATGTGTGTGCACAAGACAAACTACAGATACATGGACTCACTCAAAGCTTGAATGTAATGCTCTTTTGCAATCTAGAGTCTGGTTACCTTCCATTTCAACCAGACTTAGGTAATGTGCATTGTACCCAGCTGTGTCATCCTCATCATCATCATCATCATTATCACCATCATCATCATCATCATCATCATCATCATCATCATCATCATCATCATCATCATCATCTTATTATTATTATTATTATTATTAATATTATTATTATTATCAGTCCTATAATATTTTACTGATAAAAAAGGTTAGTTAGAGAGAGAGAGAGAGAGAGAGAGAGAGAGAGAGAGAGAGAGAGAGAGAGAGAGAGAGAGAGAGAGAGACCATTGGGATTCCTTTCAGTTTGTGTTCGTAAATTAACTCTTGTTACTGAAGAATTAGATTTCGTGGTGTCGTTACATAATTTCCCCAACCTTGCTTCCTCCCTATTCTTTCTTAGCCTTTCCTTTCCTTCTCCTGGACATGGAATGGTGAGGGGAATTAGATATTTTGTTATTTCTCACCTTTTTAGTATGCGAGAGGCTCTCTCTCTCTCTCTCTCTCTCTCTCTCTCTCTCTCTCTCTCTCTCTCTCTCTCTCTCTCTCTCTCTCTCTCTCTCTCTCTCTCTCTGTCCTTCCCCAATTCCTTATTCTCCGATTACATGTCACATCTTCGGTCTCGTCCTGCTATTGGTCCTTGCCTTCGTGCTTTGATTTTTGCGTTCCTTTTCTTATCTTTTTCATTCCCACTCCTGTCTTCGTCATCGAGGTACTTCGCTATTCTTGGTTGCTGCAAACTACCGTCCTCCTCCTCCTACTGCTACTACTACAACTTCCACTTACTTTTATCGAATACCTCTTTCCGCGTCATCAAGGACAGAGAATCCCCTTAATGGCCTTATGTCCCATCAGTTCTCTCCTCTACTCATTCTTCTTACATCTTTCACTCGATACTAATTTCCTTCCTTTCTTCGCCTTCCGCCTTCCCCCTGCCTTCAATAGCATTCTTTTTCGCCTCTCTCTCATCGACCTTTCTATTACCTTTCCATCACCTTCCATTCAATTTACGTTATTGGACTGCTGCTTGCCCCCGCTCTCTGCCCGCGTCCCTGTCTTTCTCCTCTTCTCTTTCTCCTCTTTCTTCTTTCACTCTCTTCTTTCTCCTCCTGCGTAAACCTTTCTCGGACATACAGTCCCTTCCTCCTCTCCCACCTGCGACTGTCTCTTGCAGCTAATGACTTATTCCTGTTAGTCTTGGCTTAGCTGGTGAAGTAATTCGCTCCAGAGACGAGAGTGTAGTTCCTGTTTACTTCACTTTACTGAAAACGTACTTTGCCGAGGCGTACTTCTTCCCACATTATTTTTTCATAGTTTAGTGAATCATTACTACAATGTTTACAGTCATCTCTCTCTCTGATAATGAAGTATTTCTCAGAGTTTGATCTAATATAGATGTTAAGGGTTACAGATGAAAATTTAAAAAATTCTACGTCTTAGCAATTCATAAGGTTCTTGAATATAATATAGTGATCGAGAATGGGTTTAATTTTATATATATTTGTTTTTAATAATAATTTTCATATGTACTTTTTGTTTTATGCACAGTATGAGAGCTTAAACCTCTCATTCAACACTGGTGCATTGTCTTATTTTCATTTGTAACTCTACTAATAAGATTATGCAACTCTCTTCATTTCCATAAAAAATAAAATAACGATAATAATTCATAAAAAAATAAATGAATAAAAAAATTAAATTAAAAACATTATGTTGGAAGTTTATCTTACTGACATTTATAGTAGACATTTTGCAATTTACAATGTAAAAACAGGGTTATGAATCAGATTTTTATTATTACATAAGTATATGTTACATAAGGTAGTCCTGTGTCTTGCAAATTAGGCTTCTTTTGATGATCTTAATTGAAATCTTTAGTCTGTCCTTAAAAATTAGATTATAAAACTTCTCTGCGCCGTCGTTCTTTGATCATCATATAGGTCTTCCGTGACCTCCATTGGTCCGTCATGTCCCAGTGATCTGGCAAGAAGATTCAAGGCAGTATTTTGTGATTTCCTTTATTGGAGCTGGGGGACTTTGATGGACTCTGGCACAATTCTTATTTTCTTTAAATCGTCTGTAGCGAATTCGTCCTAAAGCGGATTTGCGTCTACCTTTGTTCTCTGGTGCCTTGTTTCCTTTTCGGAGATTTTGTAGCTACTGCTGCTGCCTACCTGCTTCCGTAATGAGTTACTCAATCTTTTGTGCTATTTTCTCTCTCTCTCTCTCTCTCTCTCTCTCTCTCTCTCTCTCTCTCTCTCTCTCTCTCTCTCTCTCTCTCTCTCTCTCTCTCAGATTTTTTCTCTTCTTTTACTGTTTTCAATTTTGTTTCCATAGACATTTTTCTCGCTTCTGCCGTGTGTTTTAACAGGTTTATAGTTTTATAGATTGCTTCCTTTTTTTTTTTTTATTCCATAGCTTCCTGTGTACCCTGTGCTCCGAGTTATTTTATTATTTAGTTTCTTTTTACTGCTGTGTCTCCTCCACTAGGGAGAGGACGTTCTTTCTCCCCAGCTGTTTACGCTGCACTCAGGCTTTCCCCCCTATTCAGCATAATGTCTGATATTCATCCACAGAAATATAACAAGACCTTTACCCTGACTTTCGTAGTGTCTGCATTGATTATTTAATGCATTGTTAACAATCTCTTGTGCATTGGAATAGCCATCACATAACATCCCATTTTACACAATACTCATATTAACATCAAAGGCTGTTGCGATACATTATAGTGTGTTTTCTTTTATTGATAAGCCTTCATATGTTCACTGTTGAGAGCAGACTAAAGGCAACATGAAATAAATAGAAATAGCTGTGAAATCCGAAGAACATATATCCTTAAATAGACTAAGAAAGATAAGTGGGAAGACAAAGGAAAGATTACTCAGATGCTACGAAAATCTGTCCTTGAAATCTTTGTGTAATCCTTTAATGCAGGGGTAGATTTTATTTTTAGAGAGTGCCATCACAGAAAATGTATTCAGCACAGCGGCACAAACAAACGATTCGCAGAGAGCTATTGTTGATAGACGGATGAGGGTATGAGAAAAGAAAGTAAAGTCTCGTAGAAAACATTTTCTATTTTTAGGGCCAAACTATCAACCCACACCAACATAGGTACAATGCAGCGAGAGATGGCTGGTTGTAAGGAGCTTTGCTTCAAGAGCACAATGAGACGATTGCGCTCAGCACAATGGGAAAGATAAAAATCGTTCGAAGAGATATTTTTTCCAGTGTTGATATGAGAGAGAGAGAGAGAGAGAGAGAGAGAGAGAGAGAGAGAGAGAGAGAGAGAGAGAGAGAGAGAGAGAGAGAGAGAGAGAGAGAGAGAGAGAGAGAGAGAGAGAGAGAGAGAGAAAGAGATTCGTACTCCTCTTCCCGTTTTACTGTAATTTCAGTCAAAGCACATTATCACTTCCGCCACGGGAACTGGTTCGAATGGCTTTCCTGTCCTTCCCCTTGCTCTCCCTCGTTGCATTAGACTGTTAACAGTGTGCTGCATGTCAAGCAAGGCACGATTCTTCATGCATTTACCTCCGCTAAAGTTTTCAATAGTTTTAATGAGAAACATTGAAAACGAACGACCTTCTTGCTATGTTAATTTGTTGTGTAGTCATTATACACGAGCACTATAACGTGACGATGCTTTGTTTTTTGTTTTTTTTGTTTTTTTCTTCACTTGACATCTTCAACTTAAATCCAAATGAAATTCAGTGGATAATCCAGCAATCTCTCTCCTGGAGGAATACAACCAAGGCGGGTAAGCCCACGTGTTTCTGAAAGACAATTGCCTTGCTAATGCACTCTGCATAATCAGGCGCTCTCGTAGGCGGAAGCAATTTTCCTTTCAAGACGGAGTGAAAAACCTGCGCAATACCATTCCAATGAGTAGCCGTGGAAAACGCTAACACTGAGGGAAAAAGAGGCAGGGCAGGATGTGTTAAGATAAACCGTGATTGAGGATAAAAAAGTGGAATAAATGGATGAATTATGGTGAGAGATGGGGCAGAGGCCTACTGGTGTTGTGAATGTGCCTTATACGAGTATAGTGTTACTCCATGATAAACCTACTGTCTTAACTTTCCATCGGTTATATTAGCACCTAACAGAGAAGCTAGTACTCCCAATATCTCTCGGCCAAACCATGCAAAATTCTTACTAAGGAGAAAAATAGAGATAGGATTAACAAAGTAGGTTTGCTTTCCTTTCCTTTCAGTCAGTGATCCAAAACATTCTTAGGAGTCAAGTAAAGGAGAATAAACAGAGATCACGTGTTCCATGCCACGTTTCCCTCATCGCAGTGGAGCAAGTAAGTATTGACTGTTTATTCTCCACATTACTGTTTACCACAGCCCACGAATCTATCCCAATCACAAAGTTTCGTTCACAAATTTGCATCATATAATTGATATACAAAATATGCACGAGGCAAGAGATCAGGGACTCTTGGCATATTTCAGTAACAATGCCTGAGTCACAGCCTTACATTAACCTTTCATTTATACGTTTATCTTTTTTTACTTTTAATCAACTATCCATCACAACTCACACGCGTTACTAAGATATATGAAGGTAACTAAAAAGACCATGTTAGGTATCATCGAGAGAGAGAGAGAGAGAGAGAGAGAGAGAGAGAGAGAGAGAGAGAGAGAGAGAGAGAGAGAGAGAGAGAGAGTTGGCAGCCTTAATAATGATGGAACGGTAAGCAAGAGAAATATTACGTGCAACAGTAATAGTAAGGGAATATTGAGAAGGTGGATTGAAGGATTTCACCAGGAAGGGGATAACAGATTCGTATTCCAGGAATCCTTGTAGAGAGAGAGAGAGAGAGAGAGAGAGAGAGAAAGAGAGAGATTACAAGCTGCACAATTGACGTATGAGCAATGACGCACGTCCGAAGTTATATCATGATTGGCTAAGGTTACAGCACAACTCATTCCCTCTGTTCTGCTTCCTTCTTTTGCTTCTTTTCTTCTTTCTTCGTTTTTGCTGTACCTTTCTTCGCAGCGACGATGACATTAGTGGCACACTTTGAGGGTAATAACACACACACGCACACACACACACACACACACACACACACACACACACACACACACACACACACACACACACACACACACGCGCGCGCGCGCGCGTATATTTCACCTCCATCCGCTCTAGTGGAAAAGGGAGCAACATTCCGCGTGACACTTCCTCGTCTATCATTTCCGCGCCTCGTAAATAACATCAAAAGAGAAAGATGAACAAGAGGGATGTTGTGTGGAGAAGGATGAGGAAGAGAAGCAGCAAGCCAATAAGCCCCAGGTGTTATTGTTCCTCTCTAACTCCCTCTGACGAGTTCCCTGATGACGTGGAAGTGGTGCATGTTGAATTTTTTCGGTAGCACGACTAACAATATGAGGTTTGCACCATATCACACACACACACACACACACACACACACACACACACACACACACACACACACACACACACACACACACACACACACACACACACACACACACACACACACACAGAGAGAGAGAGAGAGAGAGAGAGAGAGAGAGAGAGAGAGAGAGAGAGAGAGAGAGAGAGAGAGAGAGAGAGAGAGAGAGAGCTGCACGTGGGAACCAGCAACCTTTTAAAAGAAAAAGGTGCTATTGGTGTCAACACTAATACTCAAAGACTTACTGTCTTATCCTCTTGGCAGCTTAGGGAGAAAGAGCCAGGCACAAATGCTTCTCGTTCTCTTCTCTGTCAAATTGCCTTGAAAAATGGAAAGGTGCAACATAATCCTGAAAACAAGAGAACGGTGAATGGCTTCGGCATGTTTGTCGTCTCTCTCTCTCTCTCTCTCTCTCTCTCTCTCTCTCTCTCTCTCTCTCTCTCTCTCTCTCTCTCTCTCTCTCTCTCTCTCTCTCTCTCTCTCTCTCCCTCCCTCCCTCCCTCCCCCCTCCATGATTACACACACGCGCGTGTACTACATGTAGATGCCTGGGCTGTAATTCTAAGAGGATCTCGTGCTGCTGTTTTTTTTTTTTTTTTCTGGGACGAGCACGAGACCGATTTCATTCGATTACCCCTTCAGATTTCATTTTCGTTCTCTAGAAAAAAAAAGGAACGTTGTCAGATTTTTTTGTTACGTTATTGCTGTCGGTCATATGTACTGCAAGATCAGTTTATGTAACTTAATTAATTGTAATATGACATGGATCACCTAGAATGCCTAAACAGAGTTTTAGGATAAAAATGTACAAGGATCTCTTATCTTTTCTCCTCCTCCTCCTCCTCCTCATCCTCTGCTGGGAACACCAGACATTAACAACGCATGGGAAGTGTTTGCTAAAAAGTTAAATGAAACTGCGTTTTTGTGTGTACCGCAACGAAACAGACGGAAGGTAAATAACACCAAACCGAAATGGTGGAATAATGAAATTAGATGCTGCCCTCTGGCTAAGAAAAATGAGTACCACAAATACATACTAACACAAAATAATAATGATAAACTAGAGCACGACAGATTACGTAGAAAAACTAAAAAGTTGATCAAATGCAGCAAAAAATCTGTCGAAGCTCAGATCGCGAACTCATGTAAAACGAACCCCAAAAAATTTTACAGCTATGTACTCGTAAAAGCAAAAAGGGTCTTAACATCAACGATTGGTCCACTAATAACAGATAATGGTAAACAAATAGAAAGCGAAACATACATGACGAACACACTGAACGAGTACTTTTCAACAGTCTTCACGACTGAGGATGTTCATGGCAGTCTGCCGACCCCCACGTCTCAGTCACGAGGCACCACGCTGCCCGACTCCATCACAGAAAGTGAAATCCTCTCAGTCACGAAGAGCATGAACGTAAACAAAACACCCGGGCCAGACAAGATATCACCCAGGCTTCTTAGAGAAGCAAGAAATGAGCTCGTGAAACCGCTTACAATTTTATTCAATAAAACTTTACTAGCGGGTAAAGTTCCCCACGAATGGA